>NC_036867.1:31068451-31200051 GCF_002910315.2 Salvelinus sp. IW2-2015 | reverse complement strand
AGAGCTAAACTAGCTCCCCCTCCCCCACCCTGCACAGCCGCCTAAAATTCTGGAATATTAATCAAGCAGAATGCTGTTAGTGTGTGCACGTGTGCGTGTGCTCAGCCAACAAGCTGTCCACCTCCTATTCCTCCTCCTCATTGCAATCTCTAGATACAGAACATGCCATACCACGTTATATAAACTGTAGAATGGAACACAAATGAATACATTTTGGGCAATATATAATACAATAAAACACCATGTCTACCAGGAACACTAAAACTCTTTAAAAAAAAGGGTTCCAAAAGGGTTACTCGGTTCTTCTTTTTTCTAAATGTAGGTTTACCGGAAACTATATTCATAGAACACCACTGGTAGGTGAGGGAATCTTACCTAATGTAACAGCATTCTAACAACATAAGGCCTCCTCTCGGGAGCTAAAGGGTGAAAGAAACCACAGGCTGGATGAGTAGGTAGTGAAGCCAGTTTTGTGGTGCTATTGCTGGTATACCAGCAGAGGGGGCTAGAAACGCCAGAAAGGTTAAGATGATTATGACTTCAAAGAAACAGTACATTGGCTTAGGCTGAACACACAGATGACTCTTGACTATGGTAGGAAACAGCATGTACAGTACGAACAGATCGAGGTCCACCTGGAATCGATAATGCTGTGGGATGCTGCCACAGTGAAGAGGTTCCACATAGATCGTATGACAAGCCACGCCCTGTGAAACGAAGTCAGGGAAGGAGGAGGAGTGAACCATTTAAGGTTGGCGGACAACAAAGCTCACACAGTGGACTTTGGCATGCAGCTACCTGGATGAAGCGGAGAGAGCTTGGCTGTCACTCACTGGGTGTTGATACAGCCATGATGCAGATAATGAAATTACCAAGAGTTCATTGCTCCCTCCAGGCATCCCCTTTTGACCAGGGTTTATTCCAATGAATATGTCTATGCTAAGAGATTGAACAATTAGATGATAGTCTAGCACAGATAATGTCATTGTTTTGCAACACATTCGCCAACACCTTCTGGGAAGGATAATGATCATTACTAAGACTGGAGAGGCTGTTATCACTAATCTGATGGATTAAAATGGGATTCCGTTTTTTCATGACATCTGGTGGATCTATAGAAAAGGAAGGAGTGAGTAAAGCAAGTACACAATGATGATCGTTAACGACCAGGGAGTTCAAACGTTATCATATGTGGTATTATACTATATGTCTGTAGATACTGTCCAATATCTTATCTTTGTCTATATCTCTATATCTATATATCCATATCTACGGTGTGTGTCTACGTACCTTCAGAAAGTATTCATACCCTATACCCTATGACTTATTCCACATTTTGTTCTGTTACAGCCTGAATTCAAAATGGATGAAATAAATACAAAATGCTCACCGATCTAGACACAATACCCCATAATGACAAAGTTTTTGAAAATGTATTGAAAATGAAATACAGACATATACTGTAGGAGTCAATAATTTGTAGAATTATTTGGCAGCGATAACATCTGTGAGTCTTCATGGGTAAGTCTCTAAGAGCTTTCCACACCTGGGTTGTGCATCAYTTGCCCATTATTATTTTCACAATTCTTCAAGCTCTGTCAAATTGGTTTTTGATCATTGCTAGACAATCAATCAATCAATCAAATGTATGTATAAAGCCCTTCTTACATCAGCTGATGTCACAAAGTGCTGTACAGAAACYCAGCCTAAAACCCCAAACAGCAAGCAATGCAGGTGTAGAAGCACGGTGGCTAGGAAAAACTCCCTAGAAAGGCCAGAACCTAGGAAGAAACCTAGAGAGGAACCAGGCTATGAGGGGTGGCCAGTCCTCTTCTGGCTGTGCCGGGTAGAGATTATAACAGAACATGGCCAAGATGTTCAAATGTTCATAGATGACCAGCAGGGTCAAATAATAATAATCTCAGTGGTTGTCGAGGGTGCAACAGGTCAGCATCTCAGGAGTAAATGTTAGTTGGCTTTTCATAGCCGATCATTCAGAGTATCTCTACCGCTCCTGCTGTCTAGAGAATTGAAAACAGCAGGTCTGGGACAGGTAGCACGTCCGGTGAACAGGTCAGGGTTCCATAGCCGCAGGCAGAACAGTTGAAAGCCATAGATTTTCAAGTAGATTTAAGTCAAAACTGTAACTCGGCTATTCAGGAACATTCACTGTCTTCTTGGTAAGCAACTCCAGTTTAGATTTGGCCTTGTGTTTTAGGTTATTGTCCTGGTGAAAGGTGACTTCATCTCCCAGTGTCTGGTGGAAAGCAGACAACCAGGTCCATAACAATTACAAGAATATACATCACTTCACGCAGCCACCACTATGCTTGAAAATATGGAGTGGTACTCGGTAATGTGTTGTTATGTTTGGGGCAAATCCAATACACTTCATGTTCAGGACAAAAAGTTAATTGCTTTGCCACATTTTTTGCAGTAGTTCCTTGTTGCAAACAGGATGCATGTTTTGGAATATTTGTATTCTGTACAAGCTTCCTTCTTTTCACTCTGTCAATTAGGTTATTATTATGGAATAACTACAATGTTGATCCATCCTCAGTTTTCTCCTATCTCAGCCATTAAACTGTTTTAAAGTCAATATTGGCCTCATGGTGAAATCACTGAGC
Organism: Salvelinus sp. IW2-2015; assembly: GCF_002910315.2. NCBI lineage: Eukaryota > Metazoa > Chordata > Actinopteri > Salmoniformes > Salmonidae > Salvelinus > Salvelinus sp. IW2-2015. Next base: position 31,197,424 of record NC_036867.1, on the reverse strand, counting down.
GGTTTCCTTCCTCTCTGGCAACTGAGTTAGGAAGGAGGCCTGTATCTTTGCAGTGACTGGGTGTAGTGATACACCATCCAAAGTGTAAATAATAACTTCACCATGTTCAAAGGGATATTCAATGTCTGCTTTTTTGACCCATCTACCAATAGGTACCCTTCTTTGTGAGGCATTGGAAAACCTCCCTGGTCTTTGACGTTGAATCGGTGTTTGAAATTCACTGCTCGACTGAGGGACCTTACAGATAATTGTATGTGTCGTGTACAGAGATGACGTCATCATTAAAATATCATGGTAAACACTATTATTGCAGTCCATGCAACGTATTATGTGATTTGTTAAGCACATTTCTACTCCTGAACTTATTTAGGCTTCCCATAACATTGACTCAAGACATTTAAACTTGAAATGTTTTGTTAATTTGCAAACATATCGAAAAACATAATTCCATGTTGATATTGTGGGGTATTGTGTGTTGGCCAGTGACAAAAAAATMTAAATGTAATCCATGTAAATTCAGGCTGTAACACAAGAAAATGTGGAAAAAGTCAAGGGGTGTGAATACTTTCTGAAGGCATGGTATTTGTGGACTCCTCCAGGCAGTTCTCAGATCTCTCTGTATTGCATTTTCACCAGTGACAGTATGTCCTTGCCTGCAGAGATGGAGAGAGAGAGTAGTCAGTAGATTCCTCCTGCTTCTTCTCTATTTTTCACATTACATAATTCCTCCCTTAGGCCCAATGTTCAAGGCTAATAATGTTATCAAGCAATAAATTACTTTTCATCACACCAAATGTTGTCTGTAAAATTAATTAGGGACTATTGATGTTTAGATGGGTGGCTTATGAAACTGGAGACGGGAGGTGTGGGCCTAAAAAGTGTCCAGACAGCCATGGAGGACTAGTGCGATCATCTGATCCTGTCTAAATCTCTCTCTCACACACACACACACATGCATGCACACACACACATTCACATGGAGACACACAGAGTTGTGTATATACTGTAAGATTATCTGTATTCCGTCACCCCTATAATATGTATCACATAAAAGAGGTGTTTTACTGCAGTGTGCGTTTAATCTTCCATATTTAACACCTTGGTCCTATTTCGGGAGCTTGGGGAACGGTTCTTGGCAACTGCATTTGCTTAATTACAGTAGAGCCGAGACTAGAGAGTACGGTCTGGGACCTGGGAAGCAGGATGGGGGGGGGGGGGGGGGGGGTTGTGTATATACTGTAAGATTATCTGTATTCCGTCACCCCTATAATATGTATCACATAAAAGAGGTGTTTTACTGCAGTGTGCGTTTAATCTTCCATATTTAACACCTTGGTCCTATTTCGGGAGCTTGGGGAACGGTTCTTGGCAACTGCATTTGCTTAATTACAGTAGAGCCGAGACTAGAGAGTACGGTCTGGGACCTGGGAAGCTGGGTAGAGGGGGGAGGGTGAGGGACTCTGCTGTGCTCCGACCTCTTCAGAGCAAAGTGTCTCGTTATGGTGTTGTTGGAGAAACGAGGACTTCAGGAAACCTCCATGCTCTGCAGGTGTAACCGATGTGAAATGGCTAGCTAGTTAGCGGTGGTGCSCGCTAATAGCATTTCAATCGGTGACGTCACTCGCTCTGAGACCTTGAAGTAGTTGTTCCYCTTGCTCTGCAAGGGCYGCGGCTTTTGTGGAGCGAYGGGTAACGATGCTTCGTGGGTGTCAGTTGTTGATGTGTGCAGAGGGTCCCTGGTTCAAGGCGAGGAGAGGGACGGAAGCTATACTGTTACATTGAGGCTGTTGACCCGGATCACTGGTTGCTGCGGGAAAAGGAGGAGGTCAAAATGGGGGGTGAGTGTAACCGATGTGAAATGGCTAGCTAGTTAGCGGTGGTGCGCGCTAATAACGTTTCAGTTGGTGATGTCACTTGCTCTGAGACCGTGAAGTAGTTGTTCCCCTTGCTCTGCAAGGGCCATGGGTTTTGTGGCGCGATGNGGGGGGGGCTCCGCTGTGCTCCGACCTCTTCAGAGGAAAGTGTCTCATTAACGTTTTGTTGGAGAAACGAGGACCAGGAAACCTTCATGCTCTGCAGGCATTCTTTTTTCATTGGATMATTTCTCATATTATTGACTTTTTTTGCATACTATTTCTAAGCATCAGCTGTCCTCTTGAACATTACTAACAGCTGTAACAAACTGTCTGTATCCTGTCTGTAAGTAAGTACTGCTGTGAATGACCTGACCAAGGAAAACCCATTCTCAGAGTGAAAGGGCAATGCTCACCACTGGAAAATAGGCTGTCTACTATTCAGTGCTCAGACAAGGTAGCCAATCTTCAGGATGTCTGGGGTAGCCATTTCCTGAACACATTAGCTGTCTTGAAGGAAGGATCCCCTCTCAACATCACCCCAGGAGGTTTTCCTCATTGACTTAGCAGCAGTGTACAATACATCACTGCCATGCCTGGCTGGATCTCCACACGCACATGGACCCACATATGTGGGCGCACACACACATGCATGCACAGAAAACACAAGGACACATGCACACACACACGCACACGCACACACAAGACCTGTACATCACTGTGACACTGTCAGAAACAGAAACAGCTTGGAAAGCAATCTACTATGAGGCAAAGACATATACAGTTGAAGTCGGAAGTTTACATACACTTAGGTTGGAGTCATTAAAACTGGTTTTTCAACCACTCCACAAATTTCTTGTTAGCAAACTATAGTTTTGGCAAGTCGGTTAGGACATCTACTTCGTGCATGACACAAGTAAGTTTTACAACAATTGTTTACAGACAGATTATTTCACTTATAATTCACTGTATCACAATTCCAGTGGGTCAGAAGTTTACATCCTCTCTAGGTTTCTTCCTAGGTTTTGGCCTTTCTAGGGAGTTTTTCCTAGCCACCGTGCTTCTACACCTGCATTACTAGCTGTTTGGGGTTTTAGGCTGGGTGTCTGTACAGCACTTCGAGATATTAGCTGATGTACGAAGGGCTATATAAAATAAAATTGATTGATTGATTGACATACACTAAGTTGACTGTGACTTTAAACAGCTTGGAAAATTTCAGAAAATGATGTCATGGCTTTAAAAGCTTCTGATAGGCTAACTGACATAATTTCAGTTAATTGGAGGTGTACCTGGGGATGTATTTCAGGGTAAATCTACCTTTCACACATTTCAGGAGAGATCTTCCTTTGGCTCTGCCAGTCCCATGGCTATAAAAACTCGAAAAAGAAATACCAGCCCTAATTACCTCAGTATAAAGAAAGAAATTGTTACATATGACCTCGCAATTGATCTTACTGGTTCATTTCCTTAGGTGACAAGTCAACTATTTATCCAGAAAACTGAATGTTTTTCAAATAGTTTCTATTATCACAAATTATTTGAAAAGTGTTTATTCGGGACGCTTGAAGATGTGTATACCAAGGCGGTTCATTCTTTTACAAAACAATGATACGCAAGTATTAACACCATGGGTGTCACGGTCGTTTGTAGAATTAACCTCTCTGGGATATGTGGGACGCTTGGCCAATAGCCAGGGAAAATGGTAGGACGCCAAAATTTTAAAAAAATGATATAAAATCAAACTTTCATTAAATCACACAATATAAAGATACCAAATTAAAGCTCATGTGAATCCAGCCAACATGTCAGATTTCAAAAAGGCTTTTCGGTGAAAGCATAAGATGCTATTATCTGATGATAGCACAACAGTAAAACAAAAAGTGTAGCATATTTCAACCCTGCAGGCGCAACACAAAACGCAGAAATAAAATATAAATCATTGCCTTACCTTTGACGAATTTCTTTTGTTGGCACTCCAATATGTCCCATAAACATCACAAATGGTCCTTTTGTTCGATTAATTCACCATCCATATATGTCCAAATGTCATTTATTTGGCGCGTTTGATCCAGAAAAAATGCTTCCAATTGCGCAACGGCACTACCAATATCTCAAAAATTACCTCTAAACTTTGCCAAAACATTTCAAACTACTTTTGTAATACAACTTAAGGTATTTGTAAACGTTAATATCGATCAAATTGAAGACGGGTCTATCTGTGTTTCACATACAGGATGACAACAAACTAACGTTACTTTTCTAGTCTTGCGGCAACTCTCAAACAGGACACATAACGTGTACACTGATTCCAGTGGCCGTTCTTCTTCATTGCACAAAGGAATAACCTCAACCTATTTCCAAAGAATGATAGAAATCTAGTATCCCAATGAAACCTACATTGAAACAGACGGTACCTCAAAAAAAACAAATCTGAATGGTATGTCCTCTGGGTTTGCCTGCTACATAGTTTAATAGTCTTACTCACAGACATGAATTCAAACGTTTTAGAAACTTCAGAGTGTTTTCTATCCAAAATCTACTAATAATATGCATATCGTTATTCTGGGATGAGTAGAAGGAAGTGAAAATTGGGCCACTATTTATCCAAAAGTGAAAATACTGCCCCCTATCCTAGAGAGAAGTTAACGGACCAAGGCGCAGCGTGCGTAAGAGTTCCACATGTTTAATTAAAGAAACTCACCAAAACAATAGAGAACAAAAACGAAACGTGAAGTCAACTGCAGTGCACACTGGCAACTACACACAAACAAACAAGATACCACAAAAACCCAGTGGCAAAGGCTGCCTAAATATGATCCCCAATCAGAGACAACGATAAACAGCTGCCTCTGATTGGGAACCATACCAGGCTAACATAGACAAATAATAACCTAGATAACCCACCCTAGTACACCACCCCTAACCCACATAAGAGAATAAAAGGATTTCTATGGTCAGGCCGTGACAGCACTCCCCCCCCCCCCCCCTTCCCAAAGGTGCGGAACTCATTTAGGGGAGGGTCCGGGTGGGCATCTAACGTCGGGAGCGGCTCCGGTGCGGGGCCGGACTGGGAACCCTCGCAGGAGGCTCTGGGACCATCTCAGGAGGTTCCGGACTGTGGACCGTCTCAGGAGGTTCCTGACTGTGGACCGTCTCAGGAGGCACTGTCGCCGGAAGCTCTAGACTGGGGACCGTCGCTGGAAGCTCTGGACTGGGGACCGTCGCCTGAAGCTCTGGACTGGGGAGGTGCACTGGAGGCCTGATGCGTGGGGCCGGCATAGGCGGCACCAGACTGGGGACACGCACTTCAGGGCGAGTGCGGGGAGCAGGCACAGGACGTACCTGACTGGGGATACGCACTTCAGGGAGAGTGCGAGGAGTAGGCACAGAACGCACCTAACTCCTCAACGGTCTCTGACTCACACCTCAACTTCACCGACCACCCCGTGTGCCCCCCCCAAAAAATAATGCCTTGCGTCTGCTTCCATGGCAGGCTTTCGTCTCCTGCCATTATCTCCTCCCAAGTCCAGGATGTCTTTACCTCCTGGATATCCTCCCAGGCCCAKGATACCCTCTCCTCCTGTGCACACTGCTTGGTCCGTGAGTGGTGGGATCTTCTGTCACGGTCGTTTGTAGAATTAACGGACCAAGGCGGACCAACTCTGCCTMGAAGAACAGCATCCCGGAGTCACCTTTTCACTGTTGAATATATAGGCTCCTTACTTTTTTCAATCTTTATTAACGACATGCCACTATACACATCAACTACTACATCAACTGAAATGACTGCAACACTTAACAAAGAGCTGCAGTTCGTTTTAGAATGGGTGGCAAAGAATAAGTTAGTCCAAAATATTTCCAAAACTAAAAGCATTGAATTTGGGACAAATCATTCACTAAACCATAAACCTCAACTAAATCTCGTGATGAATAATGTGGAAATTGAGCAAGTAGAGATGACTAAACTGCTTGGAGTAACCCTGGATTGTAAATTGTCATGGTCAAAACATATTAAACATACAAGTTGAAGGTGCTAAAGGAGCTCCTTAAACTTGACCCCAAAAAAACATCTGGGTCAGATGCCTTCCAAACCTATCTTCAACCTTTTTAACCTGTCTCTCCTTTATGGGGAGGTTCCCATTGCTTGGAAGGCAGCCACAGTTTGTCCTTTATTTAAAGGGGGAGATCAAGCTGATCCTAACTGTTATAGGCCTATTTCTATTTTGCCCTGTTTATCAAGAGTGTTGGAAAAACTTGTCAATAATCAACTGACTGGCTTTCTTGATGTCTATAGCATTCTCTCGGGTATGCAATCCGGTTTCCGCTCAGGTTATGGATGTGTCACTGCAACCTTAAAGATTCTCGATGATGTCACCATTCCCCTTGATTCTAAGAAATATTGTGCTGCTATTTTTATTGATTTGGCCAAAGCTTTTGATTCAGTAGACCCTTCCATTCTTGTGGGCCGGCTAAGGAATATTGGTGTCTCTGAGGGGTCTTTGGGCTGGTTTGCTAACTACCTCTCTCAAAGAGTGCAGTGTATATTGTCAGAAAATATGTCTCAGCCACTGCCTATCACCAAGGGAGTAGCCCAAGGCTCGATCCTAGGTCCCACGCATTTCTCAATTTACATCAACAACATAGCTCAGGCAGCAGGAAGCTCTCTCATCCATTTATATGCAGATGATATAGTCTTATACTATTCTGCCAGTCACATTATGTTAAAGGTCCCCAAAGCACACACATCCCTGGGTTGCTCCTCTTTTCAGTTCGCTGCAGCTAGCGACTGGAACGAGCTGCAACAAACAATCAAACTGGACAGTTTTATCTCATTCTCTTCATTCAAAGACTCAATCATGGACACTCTTACTGACAGTTATGGCTGCTTTTTGTGATGTATTGTTGTCTCTACCTTCTTGCACTTTGTGCTGTTGTCTGTGCCCAATAATGTTTGTACCATGTTTTGTGCTGCTACCATGTTGTGGGGATGGGGAGAGATGGGGAGAAGTCTGTCATAATAAAGCACTGCTCTGCCTTCTTAACACTATCAACAAGGCAGGTCCTACAGGACCCTAGTTTTGTCGCACCTAGACTACTGTTCAGTAGTGTGGTCAGGTGCCACAAAGAGGGACTTAGGAAAATTACAATTGGCTCAGAACATGGCAGCATGGCTGGCCCTTAAAAGTACACGGAGAGCTAACATGAATGATATGCATGTCAATCTCTCATGGCTCAAAGTGAAATAGAAATTTACTTCATCACTACTAGTTTTTGTAAGAAGTTTTGACAAGCCTGACGTACCGAGCTGTCTGTTTAAAATACTAGCACACTGCCACCAGAGGTCTCTTCACAATCCCCAAGTCCAGAACAGACTATGGGAGGCGCTCAGTAATACATAGAGCCATGACTACATGGAACTCTATTCCACATCAGGTAACTGATGCAAACAGTAGAATCAGATTTTTAAAAACAGTTAAAAATACACCTTACGGAACAGCGGGGACTCTGAAGAGACACACAAAAGGTACAGACATACGCATATGCATACGTTGTAATATTGTTGCATGGTGGTATTATACGTTTTGTATTGTAGATATGTAGTGGTGTAATAAAGTTAAATGATGTACTGTTTTATCTTTTGTTTTATATGTAATGTAAGTGCTTTAATGTGTTTGGACCTCAGGAAGAGTAGCTGCTAATGGAGATCCCTAATAAATACAAATACAAACTCAGTAAAATCTTTGAAATTGTTGGATGCTGCGTTTACATTTTTGTTCAGTTTAATTGAAAACAATCGCAATAAGGTACTTCATTGTTACCCAGAAATGCTTTGGTATTGAGATAAATAATGGCTGCATTGGACCTTTAAGACCATGTGCTGCTGCTTCAATCAACAGCTGGACATCGCGAGTTTCCTAAAAAGAGTTCCCAAAGAGTTCCCTCTCTCTCCCCTCCATGTCCTTTTCTTCAGGATTCTCCAGAAGAAGAAAAAACTATTGTCTGGGACTGATGGAGATCTGCTGATGTTGCAGAGAGAAAAAGATGGGAATCCCCAACATTGGGCCTCAGTAACATATGCCTGCTGCTACCAATGGTCTGTCAGATGGTAAATATGGGTCAATACTGTATGTCCCTTCTTTTGGAAGTTTCTGGGATTCTGTGTGTGAGTGTTCCGTGTGTATTTGTGTGTATTTGTGTGTGCATGTGTGTGTCTCATCTGCAGACAACCCACTGGGCACACACTGGTTGAATCAACGTTGTTTCCACGTCATTTCATTATGTTGAACCAACGTTGAATAGATGTTGAATTGACGTCTGTGCCCAGTGGGAAAGATTGGCTTACATTGCTCACTTGGTGCAGAACAAATAGAATACAAGCACTTCTGAGGAAAGATCAAACTCGTGAGGAAAGAAACCTGCAGAGATGCTTGGCTTTCCAAGCACAGGAAAGAGTAGAAGCACCAGCCAGGCAGCTAGCTTTCTGCGGTGTTGTCACAACAATCAAGTACAGCCATCTCAGGAGAGCACAAAGACTGATGAGAAGCTAGCCTTCCAGCCTGGGAAATCTTTCATTACTAAGTGTCTGTAATTCATAGCCTTTCAGTTGGTCTACAATATAATTGTATGCAGTGCCAATGGGCAGGTATTGTAAACTAGTGATATAATGATTTTTCTTTTCTGAAACTAGATATCTCATTTGATGTTTTTCCTCATATATAACACATCATCGCTTTTTCTCCCACAGCCCAGTGGATGTTCATTAGTGTAATACTTGCAAACACCAACCCTACTGTAATCAATCCAAATTAAAAACTAAAAGTTAACAAAGAAAGCAGTCGTTCATTCTAGTGGTCTTTTAAGGATAATATCGGAGTGGTTTTCTTCGGGAATTGCTTCTCATTGTTGTAGTTTACTTATTTTCTACCATTACCAACAGCCTACATTAATGAATGAAATTAAGGCCCTTTGTTGAACCTCTTGTAGGTACAGTTGAAGTCGGAAGTTTACATACACCATAGCCAAATACATTTAAACTCAGTTTTGCACAATACCTGACATTTAATCCAAATTAAAATCTTAGGTCATTTAGAATCACCACTTTATTTTAAGAATGTGAAATGTCAGAGTAATAGTAGAGAGCCCATTCCCAGTGGGTCAGAAGTTAACATACACTCAATTAGTATTTGGTAGCATTGCCTTTAAATTGTTTAACTTGGGTCAAATGTTTTGGGTAGCCTTCCACAAGCTTCCCACAATAAGTTGGATGAATTTTGGACCATTCCTCCTGACAAAGCTGGTGCAACTGAGTCAGGTTTGTAGGCCTCCTTGCTCGCACATGCTTTTTCAGTTCTGCCAACACATTTTCTATAGGATTGAKGTCAGGGCTTTGTGATGGCCACTCCAATACCTAGACTTTGTTGTCCTTAAGCCATTTTGCCACAATTTTCGAAGTTTGCTTGGGGTCCATTGTCCATTTGGAAGACCCATTTGCGATCAAGCTTTAACTTCCTGACTGATGTCTTGAGATGTTGCTTCAATATATCCACATAATTGTCCTACCTCATGATGCCATCTATTTTGTGAAGTGCACCAGTCCCTCCTGCAGCAAAGCAYCCCCACAACATGATGCTGCCACCCCTGTGCTTCACGGTTGGGATGGCATTCTTCGGCTTGCAAGCCTCCCCCGTTTTCCTCCAAACATAACGATGGTCATTATGGCCAAACAGTCCTATTTTTGTTTCATCAGACCAGAGGACATTTCTCCAAAAAGTATGATCTTTGTCCCCATGTGCAGTTGCTAACCGGAGTCTGGCTTTTTTATGGCGGTTTTGGAGCAGTGGGTTCTTCCTTGCTGAGCGGCCTTTCAGGTTATGTCGATATAGRACTCGTTTTACTGTGGATATAGATACTTTTGTACCTGTTTCCTCCAGCATCTTTACAAGGTCCTTTGTTGTTGTTCTGGGATTGATTTGCACTTTTCGCACCAAAGTACGTTCATCTCTAGGAGACAGAACGTGCCTCCTTCCTGAGCGGTATGGCGGCTGCGTGGTCCCATGGTGCTTATACTTGCGTACTATTGTTTGTACCGAGGAACGTGGTACCTTCAGGCATTTGGAAATTGCTCCCAAGGATGAACCAGACTTGTGGAGGTCTACAATACATCCACAGGTACACCTCCAATTGACTCAAATGATGTCAATTAGCCTATCAGAAGCTTCTAAAGCCATGACATAATTTTCTGGAATTTTCCAAGCTGTTTAAAGGCCTAGTCAATTTAGTGTATGTAAACTTCTGACCCACTGGAATTGTTATATAGTGAATTATAAGTGAAATAATCTATCTGTAAACAATTGTTGTAAAACTTACTTGTGTCATGCACAAAGTAGATGTCCTAACCGCCTTGCCAAAACAATAGTTTGTGGACAAGAAATGTGTGGAGTGGTTGGAAAACCAGTTTTAATKACTCCAACCTAAGTGCATGTAACCTTCCGACTTYAACTGTATATCCATTGCGTCCGACTCATTAAAGAAACAATCTTTGTCCAATTCGAGGTGAATAATCGCTGTTCTGATATCCAGAAGCTCTTTTTGGTCATAAGCATCAACATTATGTACAAAATAAGTTACAAACAATGCGGAAAAAAACACACAAAACAGTACAATTGGTTAGGAGCTCGTAAAACGGCAACCATCCCCTCTGGTGCCCTTCCACAGCATCTGTTTTTTGGGAAGATTTCTACATTTAACTAGTCTCCCTAGGCAGACTTGTTGCTTAGGATCGGGTTTACTAGACTAACATCTAACAGGGTCCCACCACTGATCATTTCACACTTATTAAAAACAAGATTGCTTTTCTCTAACATCAAGGAGGCTAATTCAGCTGCGTTTAAAGAGTCAAATTTTCCTGTGTCAATGAGTGTGTAGGTTTCAGGGTTGGGGTCAATTCCATTTATTTTCCAGTCAATTCAGGAAGTGTACTGAAGTTCCAATTCTCTTCAATGCTTTTCAATGAGAACATTTAAAAATTAGAATTGGAATCTAGCTTACTTTCTGAATTGACTGGAATTTAAATGGAATAGACCCCAACCTTGGTAGGTTTAAGATTCCAAAGTCATTCACCATCTGCTACTTATCACTTTACATGGACAGATCATAATAATAATCTATAAAAAAAATCTCAACCTTCTCCTTTCTTGTTCCCTGTATATTCTATATCACTCTGATCATACAGGCTAATACACAGGCGAACATGATACATGATACTACACTCTCCCTCTCTCTCTCTCGGACTCTCTCACTCTCTCTCTCTCTCACTCTCTCTCTGTCTCTCTCTCACTCTCTCTCTCTCTCTCTGTCTCTCTCTCTCTCTCTCTCTCTCTCGGTCTCTCTCTCTCTCTCTGTGCTAAACTGCCAGACCTTTGGATGCCCACACATAGTGATTCTTGGTGGTCCGCACTCCATAGCAATCGGGGTGTCTGGTTTCAAAGGCAGTGGAAGATTTGTGGTCTCTTTAAAACCCCTGGGCTGGCTGGCGCCTCTCATTCCAGCCCATTGAAAGAGAGCAGCACAGCTCCAAATCCCCATCGACAATTACTGTACAGCAGAGGTGTCGGGTCATTGAGAGAAATCTAGGATAGATGAGTTAAAATTCTCCCTGTTAGAATTAGAACTAAAATGTCTGCCTGACACATATAACATATCACTGAAAAGTTTAGCAAAAATGCATCGGAACAGAATCCCCCAGTGAATAAATATTTTAAGAGCCAATCTCTGAATACAGAAGGTGGTGCTAGCAACACCAGTGTTGTGTATTCCCACACCGATCACAGAGTGAAAATGTATTTACACACTATACTGTAAGTCGCTTTGGACAAATGCCTTTCCTGCTGCTGGCATACATTAGGGTGCATAGTGTGCAGGGAGCCAGAGCAAAAACATAAGCATCAATTCACCTGACGTGAAAAGTGGGTCATATCCCTCTTTTGGAGGACACAGTGTTCTTGAACGCAGCAGACAGCCATTGACTTCCCTCGCTGTAACATTGTTGCATTATACCATGGATTTGATTACTTCAGTTCAGCCTCCTGATGGGAAACAGTGATGTATGGAGGGAGAGAGAGAAAAAGGGAGAGAGACAGTGAGAGAAAGAGGGATAGAGGGAGGCAGAGTTGTGTGGGAGAGAGAGAGAGAGAGAGAGAAAGAAAGTGAAAGTGAGAGAAAGTGAGAGAAAGTGAGAGAAAGATGGAGAGCGGGAGGCAGAGTAGTGTGGGAGAGAGAGAGTGAGATCACTACATTATGTTGCCATATATTCTTCATGGTACATGGTGTAGGGGAAGGTGGTTCTTTCAGTACTGTACATGCCAAACTCACAGCTGTGTTGAGACATCTGCCTCATCCTTTCAGTTGATCACTGAGATGAACCTGTTCAGAACACTATTGTGCCAATGGTTTGACCATGCCTTCTTCTCTGAGCAACTGCAGGGTTTTTCTCTCTGTCTTCTTTCTCACATTATTAGAAAGTAGAAAATGATCCACTGAAGAACATTGAGTTTCTTTGGTTTCAGTCATTGGTTTTTCTCAGGTGGCCATAGTGGTATTATTAGTATACACTAAAACACACCAATCAATTTATACCCAGAGACTGCTATATGGAGATTATTTTTAATGCATGGCTTTGAATTATAGTAAGATGAGTACACTAGGATAAGCTAATGCATAGTAGATACAGATAGCAGTGTGCAAAGTGATGTTTGAAAATCCATTTGTTGACCACAGAAACATACAGTCCACAAACCAATGAGTCATCAAAGAGAAAGTAAACTGTTCTCTGTAGAACCAGTTTATTCAAAGTTCCCAGAGAAACTGAAAGAGAACATATGGATAACAACAAGATAACAAACACCCTAATAGAAACATACTCTTCAAATTAAGCACACCACTATGTTTAGCTAGTCGCACATCCCAGAGCTCGGTCGCACCTCCGCCTCCACACCAGAGAGGTGTCTAAGGAGGATAGGAAATTGCTTATCTGATCTTCTCTTCATTTAAAATCACTGTGAACAGATGAACAGATGGCTAGATTCAGCAGTCCCTCTTGAGCCTCCACTAGACCGTATTTACAGCTCAAAGAAAAGGAACATTAGTCAGTGAGCAATGGCCGCCACGTGAATAACATGGCGACCACCCCTCATCACTGTCAAACGCTCCCTAAAACACTTCTGCGAGCAGGCCTTTCTAATCGACCTGGCCCGGGTATCCTGGAAGGATATTGACCTCATCCCGTCAGTCAAGGATGCCTGGTCGTTCTTTAAAAGTAATTTCCTCACCATCTTAAATAAGCATGACCCTTTCAAAAAATGTAGAACTAAGAACAGATATAGCCCTTGGTTCACTCCAAACATGACTGCCCTTGACCAGCACAAAACATCCTGTGGCGGCCTGCAATAGCATCGAATAGTCCCCGCGATATGCAACTGTTCAGGGAAGTCAGAAACCAATACACACAGTATTAGTCAGTCAGGAAAGCAAAGGCTAGCTTTTTCAAACAGAAATGTGCATCCTGTAGCTCTAACTCCAAAAAGTTCTGGGACACTGTAAAGTCCATGGAGAACAAGAGCACCTCCTCCCAGCTGCCCACTGCACTGAGGCTAGGTAACATGGTCACCACCGATTAATCCATGATAATCGAAAATTTCAATAAGCATTTCTCTACAGCTGGCCATGCTTTCCTCCTGGCTACCCCAACCCCGGCCAACAGCTCCGCACCCCCCGCAGCTACTTGAACAAGCCTCCCCAGCTTCTCCTTCACCCAAATCCAGATAGCAGATGTTCTGAAAGAGCTGCAAAACCTGGACCCGTACAAATCAGCTGGGCTAGACAATCTGGACCCTCTCTTTCAAAAAGTATCTGCCGCCATTGTTGCAACCCTTATTACCAGTCTGTTCAACCTCTCTTTCGTATCGTCCGATATCCCTAAAGATTGGAAAGCTGCCGCGGTCATCCCCTCTTCAAAGGGGGTGACACTCTAACTCAAACTGTTATAGACCTATATCCATCCTACCCTGCCTTTCTAAAGTCTTCGAAAGCCAAGTTAATAAACAGTTTACTGACCATTTCGAATCCCACCGTACCTTCTCCGCTGTGCAATCTGGTTTCCGAGCTGGTCATGGGTGCACGTCAGCCACGCTCAAGGTACTAAACGATGTCATAAGCGCCATCGATAAAAGACAGTACTGCGCAGCCATCTTCATCGACCTGGCCAAGGCTTTCGACTCTGTCAATCATCGTATTCTTATCGGCAGACTCAATAGCCTTGGTTTCTCAAATAACTGCCTCGCCTGGTTCACCAACTACTTTTCAGACAGAATTCAGTGTGTCAAATCGGAGGGCCTGTTGTCCGGACCTCCGGCAGTCTCTATGGGGGTACCACAGGGTTCAATTCTCGGGCCGACTCTTTTCTCTATATATATCAACGATGTCGCTCTTGCTGCGGGTGATTCCCTGATCCACCTCTACGCAGACGACACCATTCTGTATACATCTGGCCCTTCTTTGGACACTGTGTTAACTAACCTTCAAACGAGCTTCAATGCCGTACAACACTCCTTCCGTGGCCTCCAACTGCTCTTAGACGCTAGTAACACCAAATGCATGCTTTTCAACCGTTTGCTGCCCGCACCCGCTCGCCCGACTAGCATCACTACTCTGGACGGTTCTAACCTAGAATATGTGGACAACWACAAATACCTAGGTGTCTGGCTAGACTGTAAACTCTCCTTCCAGACTCATATTAAACATCTCCAATCCAAAATAAAATCTAGAATCGGCTTTCTATTTCGCAACAAAGCCTCCTTCACTCACGCCGCCAAACTTACCCTAGTAAAACTGACTATCCTACCGATCCTCGACTTCGGCGATGTCATCTACAAAATAGCTTCCAATACTCTACTCAGCAAATTGGATGTAGTCTATCACAGTGCCATTCGTTTTGTTACCAAAGCGCCTTATACCACCCACCACTGCGACCTATATGCTCTAGTCGGCTGGCCCTCGCTACATATTCGTCGCCAGACCCACTGGCTCCAGGTCATCTATAAGTCTATGTTAGGTAAAGCTCCGCCTTATCTCAGCTCACTGGTCACGATAACAACACCCACCCGTAGCATGCGCTCCAGCAGGTATATCTCACTGGTCATCCCCAAAGCCAACACCTCCTTTGGCCGCCTTTCCTTCCAGTTCTCTGCTGCCAGTGACTGGAATGAATTGCAAATATTGCTGAAGCTGGAGACTTACATTTCCCTCACTAACTTTAAGCATCAGCTATCTGAGCAGCTAACCGATCGCTGCAGCTGTACATAGTCCATCTGTAAATAGCCCACCCAATCTACCTACCTCATCCCCCATAATGTTTTTATTTACTTTGCTGCTCTTTTGCACACCAGTATCACTACTTACACACCATCATCTGCTCATCATCATCTGCTCATCTATCACTCCAGTGTTAATCTGCTAAATTGTAATTACTTTGCTACTATGGCCTATTTATTGCCTTACCTCCTCATGCCATTTGCACACACTGTATATAGACTTTCTTTTTTTCTATTGTGTGATTGACTGTTGTACGCTTGTTTATTCTATGGTAACTCTGCGTTGTTGTTTCTGTCGCACTGCTTTGCTTTATCTTGGCCAGGTCGCAGTTGTAAATGAGAACTTGTTCTCAACTAGTTTACCTGGTTAAAAATAAAGGTTAAATAAAAAATATTTAAAAAAAACATCTGTAGATGGAAACCAGCCGACCCAAATAAAAATGCCAAGCTGTTCTGCCAACATATAAAGGAAAGTCAGTAGCCGATTAGCTTCTACTTGGCTTGGCTGAATAATTGCCCTGTGTACGGCCTACAAAGTGTGGCCATCCTGGAAAGGCTTCAGCTGTAGCTGTGAAGGGCCTAGCTGCCACTAAATGCTATGGAGTTGGGGAACACATCCTCCTCCTCGGCCACAACAACTCTGTCAGCCTGCAACAGATGGCCCACACACCACCACCCCCTCCTCTCAAGAGACCCACCACTGGGTAAACCCAGACACTCAGACAGCAACATTACCCACTCCATTCAAACCCCATTGTTTACCAGTTTGTCCTGTTTTGTGGGAATCTTGGCATTTTTGGTGTGTGGCCTGCGAGACTAAGGGGAGGGTCGAGTGAAATGGGCCATGTCCAGAGATTGTGTTGAGAGAGAGAAACTAAGGGTAGGGCTGAGCGAGATCGCTGTCGGACTGGCGCCACTTTATCTACAGCAGGATCTCAGACTGCCCAGGAGTTTCCTGAATGAGTCGCTACTGCTTCCCAACTGAGGTTTAGGTGCTGTGTTAAAAAACTATCTCTGAGCTGAGCCACACACACAGCAGAACAGAGGGCCTTGAAATAACCCTTCCTGTTTACCCGTTTTGTCTTTCTCCCCCTGCCTCTTGACAGATATTCTAGTTAGTCTGGGCTCTGAGGACCATGCTGCTATTTCTCTGTCTGTCTGTCTGTCTGTCTGTCTGTCCTGTCTGTCTGTCTGTCTGTCTGTCTGTCTGTCTGTCTGTCTGTCTGTCTGTCTGTCTGTCTGTCTGTCTGTCTGTCTGTCTGTCTGTCTGTCTGTCTGTCGCTGTCTGTCTGTCCTGTCTGTCTGTCTGTCTGTCTGTTCGTCTGTCTGTCTGTCTGTTGTCTGTCTGTCTGTCTGTCTGTCTGTCTGTCTGTCTGTCTGTCTGTCTGTCTGTCTGCCTGCCCCCCTCCTTCTAACAGGGTATAATGCTTAATGTTTACCCTGCAGCGACAGCTCCCTGCTCCTCACCCATCACCCTCCCTCCGCCACACTATGGATTAGCTTGACAACAACACTTTCAATGCCTCCTGTCTGACTAGACAGAAAAGGACAGAAAGGACCGGGGTAAATCCCCTTTAGTCTGGAAATATGCAAATGCTGATGGTGGCAGGATTCTGGCAGAACTCAATGGGTACAGAACCTAGCAGGCCGATGTGGTGGACTGGCTAGTGGATGAAAGGACCCGGCCGTTGTTTTTAGCGAGCAGGGTTCTCTGCTGCTCAGGCTAGTACAATGCCTGGCTGCTGTCTGTGTCAGTGTCTGTCTGCTTGTCTGTCTGTCTGTCTGCCTGCCTGCCTGATTGCCTGTCTGTGGGGCCAGAGCAGCTATGTGAATGCACTGTCATGTTCAAAACATGTTTGATCGTCTACCAACCAAAGCAAAACTAATATTCTTCTCAAATTAGCCCTCATGAGAGGAGCTTTATGAAAATAATAGTGTATATCTCGGGTGGTGATGGACTAAGTATAGAGCAGTCAATGCTCAGTCTGTCGCGCTTTCATCTCCCCAGTGAGAGAAAACAACATGGCTGAGTCCCAAATGSCACCCCATTCCCATTGAGTGCACTACAAGACAGACTAAATTTTTTTTTTTTAAGTAGCACACTTGGGAATAGGGTGCCATTTGGGGCTCCTTATTTCAGGAGTAGGTCTATATGTGAACAGCCATCACATGCCGATTAATACTCTGTGATAACTAAGGTCGCATTTGTTGGAGACATCACACAACTCAGCGTGAGGCTGGACCCTAAATTGGGAGCAGCACCARTAAGCGTCCTCTCAACACCAGTGGGATCCTAACTTAGGGGCACCTTTAGGCCCTGTTGACAGGCTAACGCCAGCGGGGAAGTATTTCAGCGTGACACCAGAACCAGCCGGAGAGGAGGAGCAGCTACAGTAGACAAAAGTCAGCAGTATAGTAGTGTATGACATATGTATGACCCTGTTGCCCTCACAATTATTTATTATGGCTTTGCAATTTSCCAATACTCTATGTAATATTGTGATGTTAAGAGATGTTAAGAGAGACGACGTAAAGAGATTTCTGTTTTGTTGACCTTTCCACAAGGTCAATATATCTCGTAACATTGTGAGTTCAATATAGGGCAAATCCATCAACACATGCTTTGATTTGAGAGAAGACGGATCCTGTGGTCAAATAACTCCGACTGCACAGACATTATGATGGCACTGCCAAGTACAACCATCTTCTATTTAGGGCGGTGACTTTTCAATGCGCTGTCACACAGTTTGCTTATCTAACATTTCGTATATCAAAATGAACTTCAGAAGTCTGCCACTATACACGTATTAACACCCAAGGTTCTTAGAATGAAAAGTGAATGTGTGAATTCAAATTCTATGCGAGGATATGTAAGGATATGAACTCATGAAAGGCTGGTGAGTAATAACCTTCATTGCCATATGTAAACTCAAATAATTGATTGCTTTCATCTGTAGATGCAATTAATTTCAGTGGCTCCCTGGAATATGAAAAGAAAGATGTTTTTTTGTTCCAATAACGATGAGTTGAATATAAAGGTGAATAGGCCTATGGGTGGGCAAGCTTTCATCTACCTGATGGATGGCCTTACAGTAAAAGCCATTGATGCCATAAATGGCGATGGAACAGAAAGCATAAAGAGATGAAGATGAGACGAAGATGACATGAACTGATGCTGAGAACCCGTTGACCCCTATCAACTTGTTTCTGGTACGTTTTGGAGTGAGTTGAAATGACAGTGGCTATGGAAAAATTGCCAACTTGGAAAACGTGCTCCACTGCTCACACAATTGTGTACACAMAAACAGTTTTGTGCTTTCAAGAGTAAAATCCTTCTTGACTCAAAACTCTCGTTGTGGCGAAAAGTTTGTTATCAGATTCTTTGGGAAGATCTTTGCACGGTACCAGGAAAACAAATGGAGGTAATCGAAACACTTTAAAACCCTTATATTGATACAGATATAATGCCTGTAATCATTTATCCCTGCCTGTCCTGGCAATGCCTGGTAAATAAATAGGTCTTGCCTGTCTATCTAGAGTGCAACAGGGGCAACAGTAGCTAATGCTGGGCAGGCTAAGATTAAAGAGACACGAATACGTGCTTTGCTTTAAAAAGCACTGAGCTTGCCAGCTTTAATGTTGAGCATGTTCAAAGCCTCCCTGCACAGAGGGACGGGGGGGGAGAGAAATAAATCAGAGAGAGAAAGCAGAGAGAGGGAGAGAGAGAAGAGAGGGAGAGAGAGAACGAGAGAGAGAAAGATGGAGTGAGAGGTGGAGAGAGAAAGATGGTACCTGGGTTCATGTAAGGACATGAGGAGAGCAGTGCCAGATAAAAGCAAGGGTTTCAGGCTTTGGGTTTCAGTGCAGTCCCGCCCCTGTTACAGGGATGAGGAAAAAAGCTGTCACTGATACCATCACTCATGTCAAACGCCATGGAGTGCAGGTGTCGAGGAGAGACAGATTCTGTCCGCTTTGACAAATAGGGGAAAGAGAGACCCAGAAATGCCATAATAACTATTTTGGATGGTTTGCTCGGTGTAGGTGTGAGAAATGTATGTGTGAAACATTTCGAGCACAACAAATACATAATTTAATTAACTAGTATTGTAGTATGGTATCACAGGAGGCTGCTGAGTGGAGGACAGCTCATAATAATGGTCGGAACGGAGCGAATGGAATGGCATTAAATACATGTAAACCATGTGTCTGATGTCTTTGATACCATTCCACTGATTCCGCTCCAGCCATTACCACGAGCCCGTCCTCCCCAATTAAGGTGCCACCAACCTCCTGTGCATGGTATGTAGGCTGTAAACCCGATGTCAACACAACATCAACCAGAAAACCAAACCAAAATTATTTTTTGTGACGCTGAAATAGAAGTAGCTATTATGTGTCAACTTAATCAGAGAGTGGAATATTAGGCCTCTAAAAATCCCCCTGAGATATTCACTGAAAACTGTTGCTGCATAAGTGTCCACTCCACGCTTTGCTGGAGAGGCTGAAGTGAGGCACATGCCTGCTCTGTATGTACATTTAAGACATACTTAATGTACGTATGCAGTATGCCAATCACGAACAACCTAACTAACTGGCATCATCATATGCAATGGATGGATGTGTAATGCCGTTACAGGAGATTTTGTTTCCTAATGAGATTAGGAGGAGGGTAATACTGCGTTCCAAATGACACCCTATTCCCTATATTACCCTATGGGCCCTGGTCAAAAGTAGTGCACTTGGTTGGGAATAGGGTGCCATGTGGGACACATCAGGTGCCAGTAGATTGTAGCCTACACGTATGTCTTGTGATGTATTGTCATCTCTATGCCATGTAGCCTAAGCCTGTACTTCATTGCAGAGCACATTTTCCTATGCGATATACTATTCTATTCTTCCTTCCCTTACATTGCTCCTTCACTCAAGAAGAGAGAAATAGAAAGGGAAAAAAAGAATAAGAATAAAAGAAGATACTTGTGATGTGAAAGATAGAGGAAAGGAGGACAACATGACTAGGCTGTTAGCCTTACTACATGAACCCCATCTAATCTTGTACAACTTTATCCTGGGGCCTGGGACTATAGGACAGTAATGGCTTTGGCAGAGATCAGCTGCAGGCAGGTGGCAACAATTACCAGGTGTGAATAAGATCAGGTGTGTCAATGGATCAAGCTGTTTAGAATCTGCTTCTGATCCAAATGKACTTCCTGTCACCAMTTGTCTTTGACTTTWASATTTAGCAACGKCGTSAGTRGSCATTACAAGGCAGTAACTAAGCGATATATATTCAGTTTAATTCAAGATCAAATTTCCATATCTCGCTATTAAATACTGGCCTGTTCATACTAGCTGTAGGGGTGCTATATTCCACACTACTGACGCAAATGTTTTCTCCCTAAATGTTTTGGATAAAATAATTTAACAAGCCAGAACATTGGCAAGTGTCCTTCTCAAGTGATTACTTTTATTACACACACATGGCTTATATAGCAAGCTCTAGGCTAAGGATAGGAATGCAGAAAGTTTGTCAGAGCAGTACCGTGCTGTATGAACAATTTAACATTCCCTAACAAAAACCGAAATATAAACAAACAGCAAACTCTGAAGGCTGTCCTCCTTTTTCATCCTTCAAATACATTTATGTTATTAAAAGGAAGACAATATCCCCAAACTGGAATACATGGGGTTGGTGAACTTGGTAAGTTATAGGAAGGAGAAGTAGCCAAGGTTTGTAGAGAAGTTCTCACAAAGATATTAAAACAAAGAACATTTGGACAAGTGGGGACAAGGAAAACGGCTATTATAGGGTTAGGGTTAGGTTTAGGGTTACAATTAGGGTTAGGTTTAGGGTTACAATTAGGGTTAGGGGTTAGGGAGGGCCCCCGAGTGATGCAGCAGTCTAAGGCACCGCATCTCAATGCTTGAGGTGTCACTACAAACACCCTGGTTCGAATCCAGGCTGTATCACAACTGGCCGTGATTGGGATTCCCATAGGGCGGCGCGTAATTGGCCCAGCGTCGTCGTCCGGGTTTGGCCGGTGTAGGCCGTCATTGTAAATAAAAATGTGTTCTTAACTGACTTGCCAAGTTAAATAAAGGTTCCAAAAAAAAAATAGGGTTAGGGGAAATAGGATTTTCAATGGAAATCAATTGTTTGGTCCCCACAAGAACAGTAAAACAAATGTGTGTGTATGTGTGTGTGTGCTCGCAGTGGGAGAGAATTTATCTTAGTGGCATACTGTAGTCTCTTCTGTGCCAAGATCCCTGGCCTTGTTTGGCGGTTGTCCCATTTGGCATGTAGAATTGTTTCAAATCTTAAATTGTTGGTTGTGGCTGTGCTCCTGTCATACATTTATATAGACTGCTGCTTGACTACAACTGACAAAGAAAGTGTTCTAGGTGTACAATGGGGGTCCTCAAACCAGTGGGCCTACTGTAACATTGGCAGGAGGACATCCCTACTCTATTCACCTCACATTGTACACTTAGTAAGCTACGTAACAGCAGGAGGACATGGCTGCTCGGTTGGGTAATAGTTGAAATCCTGTGTGACCACTTGGCCTTTGTAACTAAGAACTAGTCCTCATGTAATTAGGATACGCTGCTCTAGTCCAATTACCGTCTCTTATGCAGCCAGAGATTGGGATTGGGAGTGAGAACACGTTTAAGTGCATGCGTGTGCCTATGACCTATTGGGTCAGAATCTTTCAAACCAGAACAATAAAACACTTGAGCAATAATCCATAATAATCCAAACACTTCATGTAAAAAGGTATTTCTACTGACTACTGTAGGGCTCCTACAACACAATCCTACTGTATTTTGCCTGGCAACAAAGTACTTAAGACACAGCGGTGTTATATTTGTGTAGGTATGACAACCTCAGTGTAGCTTAGGAAAACACTACAGTATGACAAATCACTGTTGACGTCAAAGAATTCCAACTATCCCAAACACTGAGCCTTATGTGTTACAATAGCACACAAGTAGAATGGGTACAACATAGCAGATGCCTTTGTGTGTTGAGGGAAAGAGAGGGGTGGGGGAGAGAGGAGGGGGGCACTGTTGTCTGATGTACATTAATCATAGCCTAATCCATCAAAACCAATTTAGCCTGATAGATCACCTTGTGCAGTCAGATAAATCCTTCAGCTACCAACATGCAGGAGGTAAATACATTAATTTCCTTGAGACACAGGGTTTATGGGTACATTTCACCACAAATCATTATCCACTAGTCCACCATCATGAAATTGTAAAAAACATGATCCTGCTTATGGTAGGGCTACACCTTTCCTTACTTCACTTACCATTGATTTTCCAATCAACTCCGGGGGGGGGGTTAGCTGACTATACTCCACTCCATGGTGAAGGAAGTTTATGATGAACTCCGCCAATGGAGTGGAGCAGAGTCCAGGCTTTGTGGAATTCAGCTCCGACTACATCAATCCGCCAACTACATCAATCCGCCCCCAAAAAATGTTGCGTGCCTTTCTTTGTAGTTGCGTGCCTTTTCCTCTGTAGTTGCGTTCCTTTCTTTGTTTGCTGAAATTCACACTTTTTCAATGAATGTGTTGCATGTGGCAATTGAATCTCAACAAGGAAACGATCGGTGGTTATATTAAATTAACATTTAATGAAAAAGTATTAATTTCAGCAAACAAAAAAAGGCACGCAACTACAGAGGACAAACATAGTTACAATGTAAGCGTTTAATCATTAAAATGTTGAAGTATTGACCTTGGGTGAATTGATGTAGTCAGAAGCGAGAGGTTTTACTCTGCCCAAAATCTGTCCATAAAAATAAGCCCAAGGAAGAGGGTTTTAAACAAAATTGGTTTTGGGAGGCTGGCTTCTTGACTGGAGGCTTTACTGAGTTTGAAGTGGAGGGAGTACAGGGCTTAGCATGTCTCTCTCGAGGATGCTAAAAAGAGATTTTGGCTTGGAGAAGTTAAATATTTTCAGAAGGAGTCAGGTAATTGGTTAAGGGAGGAGGATTGGAGGGAAAGAGAGAGGAGGTTGAAAAGACTGAAGGAGGCAGAGGATAGGTTTGAATCTGTTGAAGCTAGCAATAACAAGGGAGAGGGTATGTCGAGGAAGATTGGTGTCAAGTTCAAACAGAGTGGGCCGGACACCAGTTTGAGTTCTGGAGGTGAAATGGAAGGGGTAGAAGGAATTGTGAGGAGCTCGGAGCCTGAGCCTTGCATTGATGGACATGGTTATGGTAAAGTTATGTTTTGTCCAGTGGGAGTGAGATTTTTGAAGAGGGTGGAACCAGGCCTTTTGGCTGATCCATGGGTAGTTGGGTGGAAAAGACGGGTGGAAAAGATGGTGGTTGCTGTTGAGTCGGTGAAGGTAACCTTAAGTGGACTTGTGATGTTTGTTCGTGTTTCTTCAGATCAGAGGGAGAGGGCGCTCTGTGCGACGCAACCCAGGGAAATACCTGTATCTTGCTTGCGCTTAGGCACAGGGCACCATTGAAGGGAGTGATTTCTGGGTTAGCGTTAAGTGTGGAGGTGGAGCAATTTATGTTGAAGATTCCTGGTGTTTGTGCCACTCGCCACTTGGTGCGTGCAGATCCGGTGGGGGGCATGGTGATTCAGAATCTTTACTTAACACAGTAATGTTAGGATATATGAGTTATGCTGTTAAAGCTTTTGTGGCGAATACACTGCGGTGTTATATGTATCACGTTTATGGGCATGTCACAGAAGTGTGTAGGAGGGAGATTCCAAGATGTGGGAAGTGTGTAGGAGGACATGGGACAGAGGAATGTGCCGTTTTGGTGGGAAAAGTTGTGCGTCTCAACTGTAGGAGTGCCCATGTTGCTAGAGATCGGACGTGTCCGGTGAGAAAGAGGCAGGCTGATGTGGCCAGGGTCAGAGTAGTGCAGAAGATGTGGTATGCTAAGGCAGTGAAGAAAGTAGATGAGGGTGAATCAAGGTTGAGGGATTCTGAGAGGAGCCCTGTGAATAGTAGATCTGCGCCAGAACCGAGGAATAGGCCAATGAGTGATACAGTAAGGTTGGCTTCTTAGCGTTCGTTATCAACTGTACCGCAGAGATGGATTATAAGTCACAGAAAATAGATGTTGTGGTGGCAGCTGCAGAGTAGTACTTGGGGTTACGGGAGTTGACTTCAGAAGTTACAGGGTGTGTTGAGTGGTCGTGTCCCGTCCTCACAGGCCGTTGYCCTGGGGTAGGATCAGATAGGGTTAAAGTAGTGGAATAAGGTGGTGGGTTTTAATGAGTGTAGGGTTAGTTGGTAGGGTAATTAAAAATATGTTACGTTTGACATTTTAAATTTAAGAAAATCCCATTTCCCCTTTTCCCATTTTGTATCACAACTATTGGTCAGTTGGGGGCTGTAATGCAACATACTGGATGCCAACTGCTGTTAAAAAAGAAGAAGAAGAAGAAGAAGAACTGAGGAATTTTTACATTTTTGGTCAATTAAAGAGTGTCGAATTTGGTCAACAAAAAATGTAATTGCTAATTTGCTGCGTGAGGCTTATTTGATCGAAGAGAAGTGTTATAATGGTTAGGTTGTTACGAATGCAGTAATATAAGTGGCACACGTGGCATTTCGGCAAATATGAAGAAAACAAAGCGACTTTATATCTGAGTTTTTCCTGTAATATAGATAGAGGACTCATCATGGATATAACCTGTTTGAGCATGGACATTGCCATTGAGGGCTTCCACCATTTTAAAGTAGTTATTTGGGTGGGGATTCCTATACGTTGGGAGCAATCAGCCAATGATGAAGAAGAAWATTGATTACTTTAAAATGGAGATTGCCTCAATGGCATTGCCCATGCTGTCACAAATGCTATAATGGCACAAATACAAAGATGAGTCCTCTATCTATCTCTATGGCCTGTTCACGTGCATATCTGCCCTCTCATTGGCTTGAATGGTCACACCTGATCTCTCCTCCTCCTGTTTGCTTTCCATCTTCGAGGACATGTATTTCCATTGTTAGAGCGGTCACTCGAATATCTTGTCAATATACTAGACAATATTTGTCTCTGCTCCACTCCGTTCGTGGAGTTCATCAAAACCCACTAAGCATTTACCGACGACGACATCCTTTGGAAGTCTTTTTTTGGTCATGTCTGGACGTCTTTTCTTGGTGCAGTCCGGACCGGCCTTGATTTCAACGTCCAAGGAGGCGACTATATTTGGTTCAGATTTTGCCCTGTCTGGACCGGCCTTGATTTCAACGTCCACAGACCTTTATTTGGCCCAAACATAGACGTCTATAATTTGTTCAGATTTGGTCCAGTCTGGATAGGCCTATATTTGGCCCAAACATAGACGTCTATAATTGGTTCAGATTCGTTCTGGTTCAGACCGGCATTGATTTGACCCAAACATAGATGTACAGTTGAAGTGGAAAGTTTACATACACCTTAGCCAAATACATATCCTTAGTTTTTCACAATCCCTGACATTTAATCCTAGTAAAAATGATCTGTCTTAGGTCAGTTAAGATCACCACTTTATTTTAAGAATGTGAAATGTCATAATAATAGTAGAGAGAATGAATTATTTCAGCTTTTATTTCTTTCATTACATTCCCAGTGTGTCAGAAGTTTACATACACTCAATTAGTATTTGGTAGCATTGCCTTTAAATTGTTTAACTTGGGTCAAACATTTCGGGTAGCCTTCCACAAGCTTTCCACAATAAGTTGGATGAATTTTGGACCATTCCTCCTGACAGAGCTGGTGTAACTGAGTCAGGTTTGTAGGCCTCCTTGCTCGCACATGCTTTTTCAGTTCTGCCCACAAATTTTCTATAGGATTGAGGTCAGGGCTTTGTGATGGCCACTCCAATACCTTGACGTTGTTGTTATGCTTGGAGTCATTGTCCATTTGGAAGACCCATTTGCGACCAAGCTTTAACTTCCTGACTGATGTCTTGAGATTTTGCTTCAATATATCCACATAATTGTCCTACCTCATGATGCCATCTATTTTATGAAGTGCACCAGTCCCTCCTGCAGCAAAGCACCCCCACAACATGATGCTGCCACCCCTGTGCTTCACAGTTGGGATGATGTTCTTCGGCTTGCAAGCGTCCCCTTTTTACTCCAAACATAACGATGGTCATTATGGCCAAACTATTTTTGCTTCATCAGACCAGAGGACATTTCTCCAAAAAGTACGATCTTCGTCCCCATGTGCAGCTGCAAACCGTAGTCTGGCTTTTTTATGGCAGTTTTTGGAGCAGTGGCTTCTTCTTTGCTGAGCGGCCTTTCAGGTTATGTCGAAATAGGACTCGTTTTACTGTGGATATAGATACTTTTGTACCTGTTTCCTCCAGCATCTTCACAAGGTTCTTTGCTGTTGTTCTTGGATTGATTTGCACTTTTCGCCACAAAGTATCTCTAGGAGACAGAACGCGTCTCCTTACTGAGCGGAATGACGGCTGCGTGGTCCTATGGTGTTTATACTTGTGTACTATTGTTTCTACAGATGAACGTGGTACTTCAGGCGTTGGATGAGCCAGACTTGTGGAGGTCTACATTTTTTTCTTGGCTGATTTCTTTTGATTTTCCCATGATGTCAAGCAAAGAGGCACTGAGTTTGAAGGTAGGCCTTGAAATACATCCACAGGTACACCTCCAATTGACTCAAATGATGTCAATTAGCCTAACAGAAGCTTCTAAAGCATGACATAATTTTCTTGAGTTTTCCAAGCGGTGTAAAGGCACAGTCAAATTAGTGTATGTAAACTTCTGACCCAGTAGAATTGTGATACGGTGAATTATAAATGAAAATAACCTGTCTGTAAACAATTGTTGGAAAAATGACTTATGTCATGCACAAAGTAGTGCATGCACAAAGTAGTCCTAACCGACTTGCCAAAACTATAGTTTGTTAACAAGAAATTTGTGGAGTGATTGGAAAACAGGCTTTAATGACCCCAACCTAAAAGTATGTGAACTCCCGAATTCAACTGTATATAATTGGTTCAGATTTGGCCCGGTCCAGACCGGACCAAATCTGAACCAATCATAGATAGTCTATGTTTCAC
This sequence comes from Salvelinus sp. IW2-2015, assembly GCF_002910315.2. Taxonomy (NCBI): domain Eukaryota; kingdom Metazoa; phylum Chordata; class Actinopteri; order Salmoniformes; family Salmonidae; genus Salvelinus; species Salvelinus sp. IW2-2015. The sequence goes on along the minus strand of NC_036867.1, from coordinate 31,170,157 downwards.
AATTTTGGACAGCACAGCACAGCAGAGTACAGTACATCACAGTACAAGTACACAGTACAGTAAAGAAATTTAGAGAAATAGTAGAGTATAATACAGTAGAGCACAGTAAACTGTATTGTACTGTACTCTACTGAATTAAACTATATTGTACTGTACTCTAATGAATTAAACTGTAGTATACTGTATTGCACCGTACTCTACTGTACTGTAAAGAAATGTAGAGAATAGTAGAGTATAATACAGTAGAGCACAGTAACTGTATTGTACTGTACTCTACTGAATTAAACTATATTGTACTGTACTCTAATGAATTAAACTGTAGTATACTGTATTGCACCGTACTCTACTGTACTGTAGTTTACTGAATTAAACTCTGATGTCCTGTCCCGTCCATATGTACCGACTGTCCCTGTAACTCTACTGTGTTCTACTGTACTAAACTGTGCCGTACTATACTGTGATGTTCAAACTTGTGAAACACAGCCTAGACGTCTATGATTCATTCAGCTTTGGATCTGGTCTGCACCGAGTAAATTTGTACTTGTTTGAGGGCGGAGTTCATTAGGATAATACCCAGCATGCTTATTTTTAAAGTTTACATTTTGGTAATTCAGCAGATGCTCTTATCCAGTCAGTACATTCAGCTAAGGTACACAAACAAAAATATCACAGTCATAGCAAGAAAAAAATGATGTAACTGTTATTGAGAATGTTATTGTAGTTGAAGTGGTCTTTTGGTTTATTCAGTAGGTCAGACTACTTTGAACACCATTGCTGCCAGTTTTAAAGCTCATAAAAAAAGCTACCATAAGTGCATGAGACATGGGAGCAATAATAAATATTTTGCTGCAATCTCCAGTTGGCTCCTCTGTCCTATATTAAGGATGTACTCCGAGATTAAATAGTACCCGCAAAACACCAGTCTCAACGTCAACAGCAAAGAGGCGACTCCGGGATGCTGGCCTTCTAGGCAGAGTTCCTCTGTCCAGTGTCTGTGTTATTTTGCCCATCTTAATCTTTTATTTTTATTGGCCAGTCTGAGATATGGCTTTTTCTTTGTAACTCTGCCCAGAAGGCCAGCATCCCAGAGTCGCCTCTTTACTGTTGACGTTGAGACTGGTGTTTTGTGGGTACTATTTAATGAAGCTGCCAGTTGAGGACTTGTGAGGTGTCTGTTTCTCAAACTAGACACTGTAATGTATTTGTCCTCTTGCTCAGTTGTGCACCGGGGCCTCCCACTCCTCTTTCTATTCTGGTTASAGCCAGCTTGCGCTGTTCTGAGAAGGGAGTAGTACACAGCGTTGTACGAGATCTTCAGTTTCTTGGCAGTTTCTCGCATGGAATAACCTTCATTTCTCAGAACAAGAATAGACTGACGAGTTTCAGAAGAAAGTTCTTTGTTTCTGGACATTTTGAGCCTGTAATCGAAACCACAAATCCTGATCCTCTAGACACTCAACTAGTCTAAAGAGGGACCATTTTATTGCTTCTTTAATCAGACAACAGTTTTCAGCTGTGCTAACATAACTGCAAAATGGTTTTCTAATGATCAATTAGCCTTTTAAAATGAGAAACTTGGATTAGCTAACATAACATGCCATTGGAACACAGGAGTGATGGTTGCTGATAATGGGCCTCTGTACGCCTATGTAGATATTCCATTTAAAACAAATCCGCCGTTTCCAGCTACAATAGTCATTTACAACATTAACAATGTCTACACTGTATTTCTGATCAATTTGATGTTATTTTAAATAGACAAAAAAAAWTGCTTTTCTTTCAAAAACAAGGACATTTCAAAGTGACACAAAACTTCTGAATAGTAGTGTATATAAAGTACCAGTCAAAAGTTTGGACACACCTACTCATTCAAGGGTTTTTCGTTATTTTTTACTATTTTCTACATTGTAAAATAATAGTGAAGAAATCAATACTATGAAATAACACATATGGAATCATGTAGTAAGCAAAAAAATGTTAATCAAAATATATTTTAGATTTTCACGGTGGGAAGTACACATGTGGAGATCATCCTTTCACCCACTCTGCGTCTCACAAAGACATGGCGGTTGGAACCAAAAATCTCAAATTTGGACTCATCAGACCAATGGACAGATTTCCACTGGTCTAATGTCCATTGCTCATGTTGCTTGGCCCAAGCAAGCCTCTTCTTTATGTTGATGTCTTTTAGTAGTGGTTTCTTTGCAGAAATTCGACCATGAAGGCCTGATTCACGCAGTCTCCTCTTAACAGTTGATGTTGAGATGTGTCTGTTACTTTAATTCTGTGAAGCATTTTTTTCACTGCCATTTCTGAGGCTGGTAACTCTAATGAACTTATCCTCTGCAGCAGAGGTAACTCTGTGTCTTCCTTTTTTGTGGCGGCCCTCACGAGAGCCAGTTTCATCATAGCGCTGGATGGTTTTTGCAACTACATTTGAAGAAAGTTCTTGAAATGTTCAGGATTGACTGATCTTCATGTCTTAAAGTAATGATGGACTGCCGTTTCTCTTTGCTCATTTGAGCTGTTCTTGTCATAATATGGACTTGGTCTTTTACCATATAGGTCTATTTTCTGTATACCACCCCTACTTTGTCACAACACAACTGATTGGCTGAAACGCATTAAGAAGGAAATAAATTCCACAAATTAACTTTTAACAAGGCATACCTGTTAATTGAAATGCAAAAGAGCAAGGCAAAAGGTGGCTACTTTGAAGAATTTCAAATATAAAATATATTTTGATTTGTTTAACAGTTTTATGGTTACTACATGATTCCACATTTGTTCTACAATGTAGAAAATAGTAAAAATAAAGAAAAACCCTTGAATGAGCAGGTGTGTCCAAACTTTTGACTGGTACTGTATGTGCAGTTGAAATTTGGCCATAGAATCAACGTCCGGAAAATATGTATTTTCACCTTTCATTCAGCACATAAAATGCACCTGATTTCAACATCCGTAAAATATGTATTTTCAACGTCCACAAAATACATATTTTCGATGTCCAGAAAATGTAACCCTTATTTAACTAGGCAAGTCAGTTAATTAACAACAAATTCTTATTTACAATGACGGTCTACCGGGGAACAGTGGGTTAACTGCCTTGTTCAGGGGCAGAACAACAGGTTTTTACCTTGTCAGTTTAGAGATTTAATATAAACCTCCCTCACGTAAAATACGTTTTTTCTATATCCGGAATATATGTATTTTCAATGTCCACAAAATACATATTAGCGATGTTTAGAAAATACGTATTTTCGATATCCAGAAAATAAACCCGGAAAATACGTCTTCTCACCTTTCATTCCGCACCTAAAATGCACCTGACGTCTGGAAAATACATCTAAAAGACAAGATAATTTGCTTACTGGGAAACTACTTCATGGAGTTGAGTTTTGTCAGCTAGGGAGTATATTGCTTTTTTGCATTGTCTCTCTTCCTTCATGGGTTGATCTGAACAGGACAGGTTAAACAACTTCCTATAAGAATCCATCATATTTATTTCACCTATCCAATGTTCTTCGATCAGAGCATATGAAGGAGAGGACATAAAAGGAGGAATCCACGCAGACTATTGAGATGTATCCCAACTATGAACGGTTCTCTTCCTCTGATTGGATTCCAGTCATCTTTAGGCTGCCCGAGCTCGCTTTCGATTTGACGAGAGGGCGTTTGAGTAAACGGAGGGGAGGGGTCTGAGGGTGGAGTAAAGAAAAAAACAAAGACAATCCACACCAAACGCCATCTTGAAACTGTGGCACTGGTCACAGGAGAGGGAAACGTTGAGGATACTGCACGCTTGGGAAAATGATGTACTGCCGTTCTTGTCTTTGATACACTCATGACTTGACAGCAGCGTGTTGTCAAAACTTATTCGCTGTTGATCTCATGTGCGTTTCCCAACGACGTGTCTGATAACATTTTGGTTGCTCCAAAGCTGCAATTGGATACGATTTTTACAGACACTGGTTGCCAGTTTTTACGGTGTGCACAACTAGCTCGTAAAAGCCAACTGACAGAACACATTGCAATCCATTGGGAAGGGGAATTACAATGTTTCTGTTTGGAATCGGATTATGCACTAGCATAACGTTAACTTTACATTTTGGAAGGTGAAGACAGCGTCGTGAGTACCAAGAAATGAGCTGTATCAAATATAACGTTAGTCCGCGAAATGTGGTGTATTGAAACGTCTTTCTTATCTAGCTAGCTGACGTTAGATCATTTACTATAGCTAGAAAACGACGTAATTTTAAACTACCTGAAGCTAGCTAAGATTGAGGGTTAATTAGATATGTTCCATGATATTTTTGCTAATTTGACTGCTTAGCATTATTACCTGGTTTCGTCTAACTAGGTAAATTAACAAGATTGAATGTAAAGAAAGGTAACAAATGTTAAACACTGGAATAGTTGCCTAGTATTATTGCTAGCTACTAGTACTGTAAGGTGCTACGGATAGTTAGACCAACCTGCAACAAGTCAGTCATTAGCTATGGTTTTAACCATTTTGTAGCCTCTAGCTAGCTACACAAGTATCACCTCTTCCACATTTGTGGACATAATTCTTCAGGACCTTCAACTGTGTAACGTAGTAGCAAGCCTCTTGGCTGGCCAGTGGATATTTTGGAGTCTTCTCAACAAACACCTGTCAACTGGAAAGTCCGTGTTAATACCACACTATGTTGACAATACTAGCTTGCAAACTAGCTGGCTAAGTTAGTTACATTTTTCTTTTTTTGCACAGACCTTCACAACACACAGTGGAGGAGCAAACCTTTGCAGCTGTGTGTTGTTTATTTCCCGGAAATAAAAGGATTTCAATTGGATTGAAAATGGGAGCCGCTAGCGAGCTGGCGTTTGCTGTTTTTCTCATCTCGTTTTCCTCAGGTRGGTGGATATCTGTTGGTAAAATAATTGGCTTTGTATGTATGGTTGTGTTAGAAATATTGTACTACTGTACACAGTCAGTGATACAATGCGTCTTGGCCTTTGACCGTGACACCTGCCTCATTTTAAAGTTTATTACACTTTGCTTGAACAGAGATCCCGATTTGTTTTTCTTTCTCATTAACAAGTATACTGATACCTCCTGTTATGTAAAAAATGCAATTTGTTGCATGGCTCAGTCTGTGCAGTAGCAGTGATTGGATACTTTAATCCACTTGGATGAGTGGGAAGATATACAGTGGGGAGAACAAGTATTTGATACACTGCCGATTTTGCATATTTTCCTACTTACAAAGCATGTAGAGGTCTGTAATTTTTATCATAGGTACACTTCAACTGTGAGAGACGGAATCTAAAACAAAAATCCCGAAAATCACATTGTATGATTTTTAAGTAATTAATTAGCATTTTATTCCATGACATAAGTATTTGATACATCAGAAAAGCAGAACTTAATATTTGGTACAGAACCTTTGTTCAATTACAGAGATCATACGTTTTCCTGTAGTTCTTGACCAGGTTTGCACACACCTGCAGCAGGGATTTTGGCCCACTCCTCCATACAGACCTTCTCCGATCCTTCAGGTTTCGGGCTGTCGCTGGGCATACAGACTTTCAGCTCCCTCCAAAGATTTTCTATTGGGTTCAGGTCTGGAGACTGGCTAGGCCACTCCAGGACCTTGAGATACTTCTTCGGAGCCACTCCTTAGTTGCCCTGGCTGTGTGTTTCAGGTCGTTGTCATGCTGGAAGACCAGCCACGACCCATCATCAATGCTCTTACTGAGGGAAGGAGGTTGTTGGCTAAGATCTCGCAATACATGGCCCCATCCATCCTCCCCTCAATACGGTGCAGTCGTCCTGTCCCCTTTGCAGAAAAGCATCCCCAAAGAATGATGTTTCCACCTCCATGCTTCACGGTTGGGATGGTGTTCTTGGGGTTGTACTCATCCTTCTTCTTCCTCCAAACACGGCGAGTGGAGTTTAGAACAAAAGCTCTATTTTTTGAATCATCAGACACCACATGACCTTCTCCCATTCCTCCTCTGGATCATCCAGATGGTCATTGGCAAACTTCAGACGGGCCTGGACATGCGCCTGCTTGAGCAGGGGGACCTTGTGTGCGCTGCAGGATTTTAATCCATGACGGCGTAGTGTGTTACTAATGGTTTTCTTTGAGACTGTGGTCCCAGCTCTCTTCAGGTCATTGACCAGGTCCTGCCGTGTAGTTCTGGGCTGATCCCTCACCTTCCTCATGACATTGATGCCCCACGAGGTGAGATCTTGCATGGAGCCCCAGACCGAGGGTGATTGACCATCATCTTGAACTTCTTCTATTTTCTTCTATTTTCTAATAATTGCGCCAACAGTTGTTGCCTTCTCACCAGCTGCTTGCCTATTGTCCTGTAGCCCATCCCAGCCTTGTGCAGGTCTACAATTTTATCCCTGATGTCCTTAAACAGCTCTCTGGTCTTGGCCATTGTGGAGAGGTTGGAGTCTGTTTGATTGAGTGTGTGACAGGTGTCTTTTATACAGGTAACGAGTTCAAACAGTGCAGTTAATACAGGTAATGAGTGGAGAACAGGAGGGCTTCTTAAAGAAAACCTAACAGGTCTGTGAGAGCTGGAATTCTTACTGGTTGGTAGGTGATCAAATACTTATGTCATGCAATAAAATGCAAATGAATTACTTAAAAATCATAAATGTGATTTTCTGGATTTTTGTTTTAGATTCCGTCTCTCACAGTTGAAGTGTACCTATGATAAAAATTACAGACCTCTACATGCTTTGTAAGTAGGAAAACCTGCAAAATCGGCAGTGTATCAAATACTTGTTCTCCCCACTGTATGTTGATTCATAATGTAAGACGAATTGCAGTGTGTGGAAATACCTGGAATATGCCTCTTCCTCAGTGTGTGCCGCATTACATTTCCAGTGCACCAAGACCACTGACAAAAAAAAAAAAATCACTCAGAAGCATCCATGGTGCTATCATCTGAGGGGAACTAGCCATAAGTCACCTATGCCATCTATCATTTTGTAGTGTTAGGGGTCAAAATGAAACTGTATATGGTGTTTTACTTTGTATTTCATGTCATATAGAAGCTTCTCAGGAACACAACACTATATTTCATGAGGATAGGACTTACTGTTGCTGAGATCTTATCTGAAGTTATCTTTAAAGGTCAAAGACCAGTCCACAACCTTATGTTAATCCCTAGTCAATAATGGCACCAAATCACCTGTTGGGATTCTTACATTCAACATGTTTTTTCCCCAATAAGATATTGTTTTGCCATTTTTAGGGTTGGTGTAGAACAGAGATGATTCAAGTAAAATGTATTATATTAAAATGCAATATTACACAAACATGGCACTTAATATGCAAATGAGTCAGTACGGAATACAATTACAGTAATGCAAGACCAAGAATTTTAAGGTAGGTTGGTCATATTATAAATGATCATGATTTATGCAAAACAGAATGTGTAACAATATGAACCAATTTATGAAATTAGAATGCAACTTTTTATACTACTTTATGCACAGTAAACTCAGCAAAAAAAAGATGTCGCTTTTTCAGGACCCAGTCTTTCAAAGATAATTTGTAATAATCCAAATAACTTCACAGATCTTCATTGTAAAGGGTTTAAAACGTCTTACGGCTGAGATCCCGTTAACGGGATCGATATGACAACAGCCAGTGAAAGTGCAGGGCGCCAAATTCAAACAGATCTCATCATTAAAATTCCTCAAACATACAAGTATTTTACACCATTTTAAAGATTAACAAGTTTATCTCACCACAGTGTCCGATTTCAAAAAGGCTTTACGACGAAAGCATACCATGCGATTATGTTAGGTCAGCACCTAGTCACAGAAAAACACAGCCATTTTTCCAGCCAAAGAGAGGAGTCACAAAAAGCAGAAATGGAGAAAATGTATCACTAACCTTTGATCTTCATCAGATGACACGCATAGGACTTCATGTTACACAATACATGTATGTTTTTTTAGATAAAGTCCTTATTTATATCCAAAAATCTCGGTTTACAGTGGCGCGTTATGTTTTGCTTCCAAAACATCCGGTGATTTTGCAGAGAGCCACACAAATTTACAGAAATACTCATAATAAACATTGCTAAAAGATACAAGTGTTATGCATGGAACTTTAGATAAACTTCTCCATAATGCAACCGCTGTGTCAGCTTTCAAAAAAGCTTTACGGAAAAAGCACACCATGCAATAATCTGAGTACAGCGCTCAGACCAAAACAAGTTATACAGATACCCGCCATGTTGTGGAGTCAACAGAAGTCAGAAATAGCATAAATATTCACTTAGCTTTGATCTTCATCAGAATGCACTCCCAGGAATCCCAGTTCCACAATAAATGTTTGTTTTGTTCGATAAAGACCATTTATGTCCAAATACCTCCTTTTAGTTTGCGCGTTTAGTTCACAAATCCAAGTTCACGAAGCGCAGGCCAGACAAAGTAAAAAAAAATCCATTACAGTTCGTAGATACATGTCAAACGACGTATAGAATCAATCTTTAGGATGTTTTTAACAAATCTTCAACAATGTTCCAACCGGAGAATTCCTTTGTCTTTAGAAATGCAATGGAACGCAGCTAACTCTCACGGGCGTGCGCGAGACTATGCTCATGGCACTCTGCCGGACCTCTTACTCAATCAGCTCTTATTCTCCCCTCCACAGTAGAAGCCTGAAACAAGGTTCTAAAGACTGTTGACATCTAGTGGAAGCCTTAGGAGGTGCAATCGGGCCAAATTTTACACTGTATATTGGATAGGCAAAGACTTAAACCTACAAACCTCAGATTTCCCACTTCCTGGTTGGATTTTCTTCTCAGGTTTTTGCCTGCCATATGAGTTCTGTTATACTCACAGACATCATTCAAACAGTTTTAGAAACTTCAGAGTGTTTTCTATCCAAATCTACTAATAATATGCACATCTTAGCTTCTGGGCCTGAGTAGCAGGCATTTTACTCTGGGCACCTTATTCATCCAAGCTACTCAATACTGCCCCCCAGCCATAAGAAGTTAAACACTGTTTCCCATGCTTGTTCAATGTACCTTAAATAATTAATGAACATGCACCTGTGGAACGGTCGTTAAGACACTAACAGCTTACAGACAGTAGGCAATTAAGGTCACAGTTATGCAAACTTTGTACGCTAAAGAGGCCTTTCTACTGACTCTAAAAATACCAAAAGAAAGACGCCCGGGGTCCCTGCTGATCTGCATTAATGTGCCTTAGGCATGCTGTAAGGAGGCATGAGGACTGCAGATGTGGCCAGGGCAATAAATTGTCATCTCTGTACTGTGAGACAGCGCTACAGGGAGACAGGACGGACAGCTGATCCGAACATCATACATGCGGGATGGGTACAGGATGGGAACAACAACTGCCTGAGTTACACTAGGAACGCACAATCCCTCCATCAGTGTTCAGACTGTCCGCAATAGGCTGGACTGAGGGCTTGTAGGCCTGTTGTAAGGCAGGTCCTCACCAGACATCACCGACAACATCGTCGCCTATGGGCACAAACCCACCGTCGCTGGATCAGACAGRACTGGCAAAAAGTGCTCTTCATTGCCGAGTCGCGGTTTTGTCTCACCAGGGGTGATGGTCAGATTCGCGTTTATCGTCGAAGGAATGCATTACACCGAGGCCTGTACTCTGGAGCGAGATCGATTTGGAGGTGGAGGGTCCGTCATGGTCTGAGGCGGTGTGTCACAGCATCATCGGATTGAGCTTGTTGTCATTGCAGGCAATCTCAATGCTATGCATTACAGGGAAGACATCCTCCTCCCTCATGAGGTACCCTTCCTGCAGGCTCATCCTGTTATGACCCTTCAGCATGACAATGCCACTGCGCGTTCTGTGCGTGATTTCCTGTAAGACAGGAATGTCAGTGTTTTGCCATGGCCAGCGAAGAGGCCGCATCTCAATCCCATTGAGCACATCTGGGAACTGTTGGATCGGAGGGTGAGGGCTAGGGCGATATTTTTTTTCTTTCTTCCCCAGAAATTTCTGAGAACTTGCAGGCTCCTTGGTGGAAGAGTGGGGTAACATCTCACAGCAAGAACTGGCAAATCTGGTGCAGTCCATGAGGAGGAGATGCACTGCAGTTCTAAATGCAGCTGGTGGCCACACCAGATACTGACTTTTGATTTTGTTCAGGGACACATTTTTCAATATCTGTTTGTCACATGTCCAGTTCATGTCTCAGTTGTATCTTGTTATGTTCATACAAATATTTAGACATGTTAAGTTTGCTGAAATTCTTATTTACAACTCGGGGTTTGGATCCAGCAACCTTTTGGAAACTGGCCCAACGCTCTAACCACTAGGCTACCTGCTGCCCCCAAATTAGTAGGGTTTTCCAAACTTTTGACTGGTACTGTACATGTATGGGGATTGGAAATGATGCTGGCACAATACAGCCCAGGGTTTCAGTTAGATACTGGCTTTTGGCCATTTTTTTCCCCAAATAATAAATCAGTAAACATTTTTTATTTATTTTTTAATAAAAATTACTACCAGCCAAAATGACTGGGAGTGGGAAAAAATCCCATTGCAAAATAATGCTTTTTATTTATTGATGGAAACACATTCTACTGTCATGCTTTTAGGTGTTGGATAAAGAAGATACATAAACAACTATCACACACGCACAGCATACAGAGCCTATTATCCTCAGCTTGTTGCTGCTGGAGTAAAATGTGCTGTTATAAGACCATATATTGCGCAACAATTCTAAGTACAGTCGCCTGTTAAAAACAGTTTTTGTGCACGGTTTAAAAGCTATTTTTATTTCTCAACTGATTATTGAAGCGCACCTCCCATTCACATGCAGGCAACGGTCTATCAGTTAAGAACAAATTGTTATTTACAAGGATGGGGGAACAGTGGGTTAACTGCCTTTGTTCAGGGGCAGAATGACAGATTTTTACCTTGTCAGCTTGGGGATTCGATCCAGCACCCTTTCGATAACTGGCCCAACGCTCTAACAATTAGGCTACCTATTTCTATGCTTCCCATTTTATTTTTTTGTACACAAGCTGAAAATACAATATYTTTGGTTATTGGTAAGACATTTCACAGCGGTTTAGATGGTACACTGATTCTCTACATTCTCTATACTTGTTTTGTCACAAACTGAAATTAGGCGAACTACTAGAATTTTAGCAACCAGGAAATGGCGGAGCGATTTCTGCTTAATGACCCTTTTCAAATTATACTCAAGACACATTTTAGATGCTTGTCACTGACAGCTGCTTCTCAATAATCAGCTAGTGCCATGCTCGCTGCCCAAATTGCACACTTCCCAAATAGGCATAGTAGAGGTCAACCAAAAAAATTCTTTTTTTTTTCTCTTTCTATTATATTTTTAATGATTTTTCAACGCCGATACCGATTATTGGAGGACCCAAAAAAAGCTGATACCGATTAATCGGCCGATTTTTATATGTATTTGTAATAATGCYAATTACAACAATACTGAATGAGCACTTATTTTAATGTAATATAATACATAAAATCTATTTAGACTCAAATAATGAAATATGTTCAATTTGGTTTAAATAATGCAAAAACAGTGTTGGAGAAGAAAGTAAAAGTGCAATATGTTTAAGTTTAAGTTCCTTGCTCAGAACATGAGAACATATGAAAGCTGGTGGTTCCTTTTTAAAATGAGTCTTCAATATTCCCAGTTAAGAAGTTTTAGGTTGTAGTTATTATAGGACTATTTCTCTCTATACCAATTGTATTTCATATACCTTTGACTATTGGATGTTCTTATAGGCACCATAGTATTGCCAGCCTAATCTCGGGAGTTGATAGGCTTGAAGTCATAAACAGTGCTGTGCTTCAAGCATTGCGAAGAGCTGCTGGCAAATGTAGGAAAGTGCTGTTTGAATGAATGCTTACGAGCCTGCTGCTGCCTACCACCGCTCAGTCAGACTGCTCTATCAAATATCAAATCAGACTTAATTATAATATAATAAACACACAGAAATACGAGCAATATGTTATTAATATGGTCAAATCCGTAAACTACTATTTTGAAAACAAAAAGTTTATTCTTTCAGTGAAATACGGAACGGATGGCAACCCTAAGTGTAAATATTGCTATTAAATTGCACAACCTTCAATATGTCATAATTATGTAAAATTCTGGCAAATTAATTACGGTCATTGTTAGGAAGAAATGGTCTTCACACAGTTCACAACGAGCCAGGCGGCCTAAACTGCTGCATATACCCTGTTAATATTGCCTGCTAACATGAATTTCTTAACTAAATATGCAGGTTAAAAAAAATATATACTTGTGTATTGATTTTAAGAAAGGCATTGATGTTCATTGTTAGGTACATTGGTGCAACGATTGTGCTTTTTTCGCAAATGCAGTTTTGTTAAATCATCACCCGTTTGGTGAAGTAGGCTGTGATTTGGTGATAAATTAACAGGCACCGCATTGATTATATGCGACGCAGGACAAGCTAGTTAAACTAGTAATATCATCAACCATGTGTAGTTAACTATTGATTATGTTAAGATTGATTTAGTTTTTTATAAGATAAGTTTAATGCTATCTAGCAAATAACCTTGGCTCATTGCTGCACTCGCGTAACAGGTGGTCAGCCTGCCACGCAGTCTCCTCGTGGATTGCAATGTAATCTGCCATAATCGGCGTCCAAAAATTCCGATTACCGAGTGTTATGAAAACTAGAAATCTGCCTTAATTAATCGGATCGGCCATGCCGATTTAATCGGTCGACCTCTAAGACATAAGCCTGCAAGCTTGTGATTTGAAGCAATGCACAGCAATGATTTTTTTTTATTTTTTAAAGAAGCTAATTATTCTCGATTCCTTTGTGGCTAAGTCATGCTTTCTGGTGAAGTATTTGAATAATATTATTTATTTCTGTATAGATAGGAGTAATTATATAGAGTTGTAGTCAGAAGTTTACATACACTTAGGTTGGAGTCATTAAAATTCGTTTTTCAACCACGCCAAAACTATAGTTTGTTATCAAGAAATTTGTGGAAAGTCGGTTAGGACATCTACTTTGTGCATGACAATAAGTAATTTTTCCAACAATTGTTTACAGTCAGATTATTTCACTTATAATTCACTTTATCACCATTCCAGTGGGTCAGAAGTTTACATACACTAAGTTGACTGACTTTAAACGGCTTGGAAATTTCAGAAAATGTAATGGCTTTAGAAGCTTCTGATGGGCTAATTGACATCATTTGAGTCAATTGGAGGTGTACCTGTGGATGTATTTCAAGTGTGTGCAAGCAAGGATGCCTACAAACCTGACTTACACCAGCTCTGGCAGGAGGAATGGGCCAAAATTCACCCAACTTATTGTGGGAAGCTTGTGGAAGGCTACAGGAAATGTTTGACCCAAGTTAAACAATTGAAAGGCAATGCTACCAAATACTAATTGAGTGTATGTACATTTCCGACCCACTGGGAATGTGATGAAATAAATAAAAGCTCAAATAAATCCTCTTCTATTATTCTGACATTTCACATTCTTAAAATAAAGTGGTGATCCTAACTGACCTAAACAGGGAATTTTTACTAGGAATAAATGTCAGGAATTGTGAAAAACTGAGTTTAAATGTATTTTGCTGAGATGTATAGTTTTGGCATATTTATTTGTAAACTTTCTTTTGTTGTCCAGAAGCCAAAGCACAACCCTAGTCATATTAGCAACCCATCCTAGTTATTGCATCTTTAGATTCTTTGTAATTTTCAAACAGATATTTGAATCTCTGTCACATATGGAAGCGCCATCAGGTGCACTGTTTAAAATGGTGTTTTCTGGCACATTGCATTTTGGAAAGTGTTTGAAAATAATGTTTTATAAGCTGTTAATTAAATCAGTTGCATGTTCTGTTAAGATGCATTACCATTTTAAATGTGATTTATGTCATTCTGAGCACCGTGAGTGGAAGCCCTAATGGGTTATGCACCCAATGGCGGGTAAATTCAAATCTTCCCGGGTCACGTTGTTCAGCGCCACATTTTTCCTAACCGAAACCCTGATACAGCCACTACAGAGCAGCGCTGCCTCTCGCCCAAAGCGTTACCTCAGCGAACGGCGTCAAGCCAACATACTCCCTCATACAGCTAGCTAGCATCTTGTCATGAAAACAGGTGGGAATGTGAATTTTGACTTCTCATACACCAAAATGTAACTACAAAACTCTACTTTGTAACCTGTTATATTTTTTTAGTGTCTCTAAAAACATCTGATTGACCAAAGCGAAGGAAAAAATATTTAACCTTCTATTTCAGTCCAATGGATGTCTGATGACTGTGAAACCCTCAGAACGTTCCCATACTTGTTGGCAATACAATGTCAATCTTACTCTGGTCGAGAGTAATTCCAATGGCAAAGAGCAAATATGAGCACACGGGTTTCGTGAAGGTTTGTTTGAATCTGTTTGAAGACAGATTTGATTTGACCGTTTTTAGCACGGCACTTTACATTTTGGCCCATGGTTAACTTCCACATTCAGGTTTTCAAAGGACTTTATGTATTTTAACAACCATATTTAGTGAAAGTGTATTTGATCACACATAGCGTCCACTGTTTGTCGTGTCACCTAACTGAGTACCCACTGTCAATAGATGTTATCTTAGATGGGAAATCATTGGGGAAATACCATTCTGACCTGTACTGTTTTCATTTGAGTGTTGTCACTAGTTTGTCATACTGTGGCATCACATAACCTCTAGGCCTATACTGGAAATGTAAAATAAAACCATATGTTTTTGTCTGGTGGTGGACCTCGTCTCATTAACTTCTCTAGGATAGGGGGCAGCATTTTCAATTTGGATGAATAGCGTGCCCAGAGTGAACTGCCTCCTACTCTGTCCCAGATGCTAATATATGCATATGACTATTGAATAGAAAACACTGAAGTTTCTAAAACTGTTTGAATGATGTCTGTATAACAGAACTCATATGGCAGGCAAAAACCTGAGAAAAAATCCAAACAGGAAGTGAGAATTCTGAGGCTGGTCGATTTTCAACTCATCGCCTATTCAAATCCCAGTAAGATATGGATCTGTTTGCACTTCCTACGCCTTCCACTAGATGTCAACAGTCTGTAGAATGTTGAATGAAGCCTCTACTGTGATGTGGGGCTGGATGGGAGGTGTTTCAGTCAGTGGTCTGGCAGAGAGCCAGTTCCTGGTCATGTGCATTCCACATGATATCGCCTTGTGTTCCATTACTTCTGTAGACACAAAGGAATTCTCCGGTTGGAACGTTATTGAATATTTATGATAACAACATCCTGAAGATTGATTCTCTATTTAGTTTGACAAGTTTATTCGACCTGTAATAACTTTKTGAAGTTTTCGGACCTGCGCGAGCGTTTGGACATGTGTACTAAACGTGCTAGCAAAAGTAGCTACTTGGACATAATTAATGGACATTATCGAACAAAACAACAATTTATTGTGGAACTAGGATTCCTGGGAGTGCATTCTGATGAAGATCATCAAAGGTAAGGGAATATTTATGATGTAATTTCGTATTTCTGTTGAATCCATGGCGGAGAAATGTTTTTTTATATCTGAGCGCCGTCTCAGATTATTGCATGGTTTGCTTTTTCCGTAAAGTTTTTTTGAAATCCGACAGCGGTTGCATTGAGAACAAGTGTATCTTTATTTTTATGTAAAACATGTATCTTTCATCAAAGTTTATGATGAGTATTTCTGTTATTTGATGTGGCTCTGCAATTTCTCCGGATATTTTGGAGGCATTTCTGAACATGGCGCCAATGTAAACTGAGATTTGTGGATATAAATATGCACATTATCGAACAAAACATACATGTATTGTGTAACATGATGGCCTATGAGTGTCATCTGATGAAGATCATCAAAGGTTAGTGATTAATTTGATCTCTTTCTGCTTTTTGTGACTCCTATCTTTGGCTGGGAAAATGGCTGTGTTTTTCTGTGGCTATGTATTGACCTAACATAATCGTTTGGTGTGCTTTCGCCGTAAATCCTTTTTGAAATCAGACATGTTGGCTGGATTCACAACATGTGTAGCTTTAATTTGGTGTGATTTCATGAAAGATTGATTTTTATAGTAATTTATTTGAATTTGGCGCTGCATTTTTACTGTCTTTTGGCCAAGTGGGACGTTAGCATCCCACACCCTAGAGAGGTTAATAAAGACTACAATTTGCTGACTTGAGACTATATGGAATTAAATGCAGAATCCTCACTGGGGAGCAAGCGGCCTAGATAATCCTGTATGTTGTCTGCTTTTGAAAGCTGCTGCTGCCCTAACAGTTGGTCAGTCAAGCAGTGTTTCCCCTAAATTCATTTAGCAGCTGAGATGTGCTTTTAAAGGGATAGTCATTAGCTCAATGACTGGAAGTCTATGCAAACAGCTACCCCTGCCACCTTTGCCACCACTGCTGAAAAAGTCCTAGGGGAAACACTGTCACGGTTATATTTTCAAGGTTTGATGACGCATGTAAAAGTATTAGCTTTTCTGGCCACGTTACACATTTACATTGTTTCTTCTGCGTCTTTCTTTCTGTGTTAAGCCTGAATATCTGTCACTGAACGTGGGTGTTTGTATACTGATGTGAGTAGGAATTATGAGGACAGTAAATATGCATAACCTAGACCCTGAAGAAAGTACTGCAGTGTGATGCTCAACAATTCAAATGTCTAGCCTGAAGCAGTCCTTTGACTCTGATTTGGTACAAAGGCCCATGTAGAGTTTGATCCTCTTTAAAACAAGGCTAAGGAGGTTAGACTACACAGCCATATGCTGAGGGTAAAGTAGCTCTAGCCCAGCCGCTTAAATCCTCAGCTCAAAAATGTGTAATGACTTATGTTGGCTTCACCAAAGCCAAGCAACAGCAGTATAATTGAATCACACTCATCTTGACATGTCATGTACAGTAATACAGACATGCTCTGCTGGACTAGATTTGTTACGAAAACTGAAACCAAACTCCGTACTGACTGACTGAAGTGGTTGAGGTTTGGTGTGGGATAATATTCGGCTCAATTGCTGTCGCTCGCCTGCCCATGGCCCATTCCAGGCTTTGTATCCGGTTCAGGTTACCTGCTGCCTCGCTCTCTAGAGTCTGGACTTGGGTTCAAATAGTATTTGAAATCATTCAAGCTTAAACTGTGTTTGATTAAGCTTGCCTGGTGCATCAGGGCCAATGGAATAGTAGCATAAGTGCAAACCACTCCATTTCATATACTCCAGGCAGGCTCAAGTAAACACATGAAGTAGTCGAAAGAGGCCAAATACTATTTGAACCCAGGCCTGCAGCGTTCCTCGGAGTAACCAGTCTCCAGGGAACCCTGGAGGCCCCAGAGCGGAGCCCAGGCGTTCTTCACCGTGTCAGTGAAAAAGAGCATGCTCCCACCCCCACCAGGGCTCATGTTGACACTGTCAACCACCAGCAAACCAGACCAGAGAAATGATGAAGCGAGACAGATGTAGCAGGTCTAGCCCCGGCCCCCCCCCCCTTAGGTCCAGGCTTCAGGATGGATGGATGGCACAGCTGCAGAACATCTCCTTAGTTTTGGCTAGCACCATTTTCAAGAAGCAAGGGGAGTTGCACTAAAGATCTTCACGTGTCCAAAATATTGGACTCGTTCCGAACTTTTACAGTTTGTTATTTGGGTTAAACTCTTTCTGCAATATTTTGGTCGCTCACAGTTTAAGGAGCTGCTGGAGTTGGCTGGCACTGTGTCCCAGTTTCCTTGTGTCCTTCCTGAATAATTAGAGCCCTATAAAATCTGTGATGCAGACAATCACGGATTCCAGACAACTGAATTCAACAATATTCAAAAATGTATTGAATTTAGTAGGAAAACCCCTAAATGTAATCTGAGATCTACCGCATAGATTTTTTTTTTAACATGACTTAAATGTAAGCCTATGCAATATTAACCCATTAAAAATGTAGTAATGAGGTTTGTGCAGTAAACTATAGGCCCAATACATTATCACTGCATATTGGCTTTGCTTGAACTGCCCTGCCAATGCATTGTTGTTTGGGCCATTTTWAAAAWATATATTTGAGGTAGGCTATATTATCACACTGGTAATATATCAGTTGTTGTGTTACTTGTGAAACACAGCTGAGTGAGCATACATTTAAATATATATATTTTTTATTTTACTGGGCTGATGGTGCCTGCATCTGATGGACATTCTCAGCAGAGGAAGAGAGCAGCAGACTGAGTGTCTGCCTCTCAACATCCCCCCGCTCTCCGTTTCCTCCACTGACACTGACCAAAAAGGGACACTGCCTTCCAGATGATGGCAACTCGAGTCGCACTGCATTATTTCTGCCTCGTGCACAAATTCATGTTACTCCTATGAACAGACAAAGTTAAACATTCCTCGATATAAAACAAAGTCCCAAGCCGCTAATAATAACGCAAGCCTATAGATACTCATTCATTACTGCTACAGTGCTTGTTGTAGCACAGATTGGAAATACGAAGAACGTGCATTTTATGGYTTATAAAAGTGTTGAATACAAAGTTTTGGCAGTGCTGAGTATTAACTTAAACATGAACTCACTCATTAAAACACCATGAACTCACTCATTAAAACACCATCTCTTTTGCTGTATTCGTTGAGTCTCTCTGTAGTCATGGTTTTAAACGTTTTGAAATTTCACATTATCAACTTTGCTGTAGCTTTCTTTTATGCCTGCTGCGTTACTGCAGACACAGTCATCTGAGCCATCCGATTGGCCAGTGGTAGGCCTATAGTGCACTTGATTTCTCTCTGGGCCCGCYGGGAAGGCAGAGTTTGTACCCTCAGACACATGAAATGTTTTAAAATTGCACCCATTCGCCTACCTGGTTCACAGGGCAGCCGAATCTACCCGCAACAGCCCGAGACGAATATATATTTTTTTCGGAACACAAGGATATATTGTTGGGTTTTTTACAAAAACGTTTCGCGATCGACCGGTTGGTGACCACTGCTCTAGAAAGTTGAGTGAAGTTAAATCTCTTGCCGCTCTCTGTGGGCACATATTTCTGCTATGCGGTCTCGGGGCTACTGCGCGCAGCTTAGAGGGAACATAGGTTATCAAATAAAACAAATATTTTATTAATGTGAGTAAATTATGGTTAGTAAGTAATGAGCATTAATTGGCAGTTACTACCATCAATGGACTTTTTATTGTTTTACCCAGTGTTAAAGAATTCACCCAGAGTGCATTTAACGTCAATCTTTTTTTATGGAAATCGAAAACCGCATTTTTTTTTAAATAACCATACCGTCCTCAAAAAGCACTAATTGCTCAGCACTACAGCTTGGTATTGCAACTGCTTGGTATCTGACCAAAGCCACTACAAAGGGTAGTGCTTACGGCCCAGCACATCACTGGGTCTGAGCTCCCTGCCACCCAGGACCTCTATACCAGGCAGTGTCAGAGCAAGACCCTAAAAATTGTCAAATTCCAGCCACCCAAGTCCATCCACTCACACATACTAACTACACTCCAACACAAACGCACACGAAACACTCACACATGCGTATTGACGCCACACACACTTTCACACTCTTCACATACGCTGCTGCTACTCTGTTTATCTATTCTGATTGCCTAGTGACTTTTACCCCTACCCACATGTACACATTACCTCAATTACCTCGTACCCCTGCACATTGACTCGGTACCGGCCCTCCTTGTATATAGCCTCGTTATTTTTATTGTGTTTTTATTCATAGCACATTTTTCTTACTTTAACTGCATTGTTGGGAAAGGATTCGTAAGTAAGCATTTCACGGTAAAGTCTACTCCTGTTGTATTTGACGCATGTGACAAATAAAATTAGATTTGATTTGTATTTTCCTATAACTTTCTGAAGAGGCAACGYGGGAATTCCCCTGCCTGTGAGTTTTTCTACTTTGTATAGCCGTTAACGATGATGCTAATGATAAAAATGATAGATGGAAAGGCTTTCCCAAAATCCTTCTGAATGAAATGTTAACTACAAAGTTGCCTATGCTTACCTGGCAGAATGATATCAGGATTATTTTAATCAATCTAAGTGCTATTTGTTGAGCAAACTCTGCAATCACACGTGCACTACAGAAACTCCGCTAACCAAACAATTATGCTGCCGTGCACTTGAACTGAAGGGTGTCTAACAACCAAAAAGTTTCTCTGATTTTTTTCCCCAGACCTCAAAAGTGGTCTCCTGATGTGTTTTCAAGCTTACTTTTGTTGTTTTCTATTTAAAAAAGTGTCATTTTTGAGTGATCTTCAGCATTCAAATTATTGTGAAATGGCCTGCGCAATTTTAGGCTTTATTAGTTGAGTGACAACCAATGAAATTTGCTAGGTTATTGTTATCAAATGTGCTGTTAAATGGTGTTTTGTCGGAAATAAAGTAGCCTAAGCAACTGCCTGAGACGACTCATCTGGCTAGCTGCTGATCAGGGCTTAGGATGCATTAAAATTTATTTTGATTGTTCAGGTTAACCAACATCAATAGTTTTGGTAGTTTTGCTTTCAACATCAGGATATATGGTCATTTTTAGATACAGTGTATTCAGACCCCTTCACTTTTTCCA
Source organism: Salvelinus sp. IW2-2015 (assembly GCF_002910315.2). Taxonomy (NCBI): domain Eukaryota; kingdom Metazoa; phylum Chordata; class Actinopteri; order Salmoniformes; family Salmonidae; genus Salvelinus; species Salvelinus sp. IW2-2015. The sequence goes on along the minus strand of NC_036867.1, from coordinate 31,149,559 downwards.
CATTTTGTTACTTTGCAGCCAAATTCTAAAAATGATTACATTTTTTCCCCCATCAATCTACACACATTACCCCATAATAAAAAGCAAAAACAGGTTTTTAGACATTTGTGAATTTATAAAAAACTAAGAACCCTTTGCTATGAGACTCGAAATTGAGCTCAGGTGCATCCTATTTCCATTGATCATCCTTGAGATGTTTCTAGAACTTGATTGGAGTCCACCTGTGCTAAATTCAATTTATTGGAAAGGCACACACCTGTCTATCCAAAAACCTCAGTTTACATTGGCGCCATGTTCAGAAATGCCTCAAATATCCTGAGAAATTGGAGAGAGCCACGTCAAATAACATAAATACTCATCATAAACTTTGATGAAAGATACATGTTTTACATAGAATTAAAGATACACTTGTTCTTAATGCAACCGTAGTGTCAGATTTCAAAAAGCTTTACGCCAAAAGCACAATATTCAATAATCTGAGAACAGCGTTCAGCCACAAAAGCGAGCCATACATTTACCCGCCAAATTGTGCAGTCAACAAAACTCATAAAAAGCATTATAAATCTTCACTTTGCTGATCTTCGTCGGAATGCACTCCCAGAACTCCCTCTTCCACAAGAAATGTTCGTTTTGTTCGGTAATGTCCATCTATGTCCAAATAGCTATTTTTGTTAGCGTGTTTGGTAAACAAATCCAACGTCAGGAAGCACGTTCACTAAAAGCTGACMATGTCCAAAAGTTCTGTAACAGTCAGTAGAAACATGTCAAACGATGTATTGAATCAATYAATTAGAATGTTTTTAACATAATTCTTGAATAATGTTCCAACCGGAGAATTACATTGACTTCAGATATGCGATAGAACAGAGCTCCCTCTCATTTGAACGCGCATGGTCAGGTCATGGCAGACCTGACTAATTCCCCCTCTCATTCGGCCCCCCTTCACAGTAGAGGCATCAGACAAGGTTCTACAGACTGTTGACATCTAGTGGAAGCCTTGCAAACAAAATTGCATTGCAAACTCATCCATATCTCGCTGTGAATTCAATAGGATCTTGGTTGAAAATCGACCAGCCTCAGAATTCCCACTTCCTGTTTGGATTTTTTTCTCAGGTTTTTGCCCGCCATATGAGTTCTGTTATACTCACAGACATCATTCAAACAGTTTTAGAAACTACAGAGTGTTTTCTATCCAATACAAATAATAATATGCATATATTAGCAACTGGGACTGAGGAGCAGGCAGTTTACTATGGGCACCTCTGTGCACCTTTCATCCAAGCTACTCAATACTGCCCCTGCAGCCATAAGAAGTTAATCAGCTTCTTGGTATGCCACACCTGTCAGGTGGATAGATTGTCTTGGCAAAGGAGAAATGCTCACTAACATGTAAACAAATTTGTGCTCAAGATTTGAGAGAAATAAGCTTTTAGTACGTATGAAACATTTCTGTGATCTTTTATTTCAGCTCATGAAACATGGGACCAACACTTTACATGTTGCGTTTTATATTTTTGTGCCGTATAGAATCGTCTTGAAAGGGAAAGATGCACTTCCCTTCTGTCAATTGGTGGAGTTACCCACTTACACAAAGGTATGATGTCTATGGTAAGATGTGCATAATTAGGCTAAGGTTACCGTTAGTAAACCATGGGTTTCACTTTCAGCACAATGCAATTTTCTCAGTGCTCAGGACTCTGGAGGCCTAAAGTAAAAAGGGCCTAGTCCTAAGTGTAATTAATGTGTCCTGCAGATGTTGCCTTATGCTTCACAGGACTGCAGTAGTCTAGACAGACTGGCTGCTCAGCGTACGGCCTTGCTTAGATCCAGGCTGATTAACACTGGTTCTACATTTATCATGTTCTTGTTTCAAGTCTCTCAAGACTCTCTTTCCCCTTGCTCTTTTTGCTCCCGATAAGATTTTTCATGCCTTGCTGTCATCAGGTTTTTTCTTCTCCCTCTCACTGACTCGCTTCCCAAAGCACAAAGGGAAGTCTGTTTTAGGGAGACGGGTTATATGTATCTGCTGCTTGTTGAACAGACGGGCTCATTTGCTTCCAGTAGGCTAATGCACACTAAATGGTTAGAGGGGGACCAATTACTAATAATCATGGCCTGTTTTAAAGACCTATTTGAAAATTTAGGCTTTTCCTGTAGAACATGAGCATGAGGTATTTTCGAGCCCTGTGGATGAAAGAAGCGCCATAGAGTACAATAGTGTAGTAAGAGATACTGGGGAAGACCTTTTTTTATCAACTAGGCCTGAAATGGTCCTCTCGGCTAAATAGTCCTAGCTATAGGTGGTTGTGAGCAGTCATTTGCTTTTACGTGGTTGAATTGCTCTGAAGATAAGCATTGAATTTAAGCTTTCCCCATTCCCTTCTGGTCATAAATTATGCTTACCACAATTTTCCTCAAGATAATTCCAGACAATTTAGCTAGCTGGGGTCAGTGCACTTACCCCATACACCCAACACTGCTGAGGATAATTAGCCGTTTAAAATTGTATTTCCTTCCTGTAGAATAAACTGTAAGAATGTGCACTATGCACAGAGCTGGCTGTATGTAGCCTATTAGGCTGGCGCGGGGCCCTGGAATATGGGTGCCTGTACAGTAGACTAGTTCATTGGGTGCCCTGAATGCTGTAGCCTTGGCCGTAAGCAGTTTAATTGAAGTTGAGACTGATAGGCTGTCAGACATTCCAGCAAGGATTAAGGGGATTGGATGCTGTTGCTGAGTTTGGTGGTTTTACTGGCCTGTATGGAAAGACTGCAGGCTTTGTGACCGGGTCTGGCTAGCAACTAACCGGTTCAGTGTGCTTTGTTTGATGTCAGTGTCAACTTATTATGAATAGAGAAATGATTTATATTGAATAACCAATAAGGATACATAAGCCATTTCCAAGTATTGTTAGTTGCTTCTTAACAGTCACTAGAGATGCTGCTCGACATTTGGCTGTAAGTGGCTGATTCCAAGGGTCCAGCATCCCTCACCCTGTCACAGTAAAGTGATTACACCAGGCAGGCAGAGTGGAGAGCAATGTTCCTCCTGATGGGCTACAGTGGCACTTCTACTGTATATTATATAACTGTAACCCAATCCYAGGAAACCAGCCGCATAGGGGCCTTGTGTGTGTGTGTGTTGCAGCAGCAGGGTGCACAACCACATGATTCCGCCTGCAGTGAGTCTCCTGTCTCTCTATTCATTGCATAATGCAAGCTGGCTGATAGTTAGCAGCAACCCTACACTGCAGCAGTTGCAGCTGTATAGCTAGCCACTCCTGTCCCTCAGCCACATCACCGAGAGAGAAACGAGGCCCAGTGTTTTTCCATAGCTCCTCCTATGTCGTTGATCATGGCAGAACACGGGCATGTTATTCAGTGGGTGCAATGTCCAGGATATAGGAGCTATATCTGTAGTCTCGGTCGCCAGACTCAGGGTCCCCCACAGCGGTTGTGGTGAGAGACGAGTAGATCTGTAATGCATAGAACAGAAMCAAAGCTGCATCTTCGTACTCAAGTTGGTTGTAATTGTGCAATACAGTTATTGGGTTGAAGGAGTCAACTGAGTGTAACTGAGTAGTAACAAGTGGTTCTAGAAGTTGAACACTCCCCGGTGACAGTAGAGCTGTTAGCTGTTTAAGGGACCCCTCTCTACACCCCATATCTTTTCCTGMCAGTTGTTGTTGGTATTGTAATATGATGCCCTCGGTACTCTCGACATAGCCAAGAAGAGAATGAAAAACAATTTCTTCAGGCGTCTGCTACTCTGCTTCTTGATGCTGCTTTATTTATCTGACCTGGACCCTAAAATGCCTGACGTAAAGGTTTTTTCTAACGTCACGTGAAAGCATCAGGGTMCTGGAAAAATAAACATTAGGCTATATGTCATTACAATTAGTGCTGACTCCGTAGGATCTCAGCTTTGCAGAAGTAAGCAGTGTTTCACCRTGCAGCTCTAATGGGGCCTGGTCAAAAGTAGTGCGCTATATAGGGAAAAGGGTGCCAATTGCGACGCTTCCTACGTATCAGCTACGAGCCTCGGCAGCTGCTGTGCCTCCAGTCAGACAAACAGCTGGCTGTAATTGCCCCAATTTTTCAGTTTGACAGACTGAAACAAGTCACTCTTCCAGCTAGAAAGTTGTAGTAGGTGTAGTAAAAGCTGCTCCTGGTCCCAACTGCAGAGAACCCGGGTTGTATTCAGTAGGAACAAAACGGTAGAACACGATCCAAAGAAACTGGGTGAAATACTATATACTGAACTTGTTCTTTCTTAGCCCATGTCCACTACTCTCCTCACAAAGCCAGTTCTTAAGTCTCGCGAGACCTCTGCACTCTTGCCTTTGGCTAGCTCCAGTGCTGTTGGAGGTAAAAGCATTACCGTTTAACTTCTTGCCATTCCCCTATACTAGCAGCAGTGCTTGAGGTGTCAATACAGACCTGTGTTCGATCCCGGGCTGTGTTGCAGCCGGCCGCGACCGGGAGACCCATGAGGCGGCGCACAATTGGCCCAGCGTCGTCCGGGTTAGGGGAGGATTTGGCCGGCCGGATGTCCTTGTCCCATCGCGCTCATTGACTCCTTGTGGCAGGCTGGGAGCATGCACGCTGACTTCGGTCACCAGTTGTAAGGTGTTTCCTCTGACACATTGGTGCGGCTGGCTTCCGGGTTAAGCGARCATTGTGTCAAGAAGCAGTGTGGCTTGTCAGGGTCGTGTTTCRGAGGACGCATGGCTCTCGACGTTCGCCTCTCCCGAGTCCGTACGGGAGTTGCAGCGATAGGACAACACTGTAACTACCACTTGGATATCACAAAATTGGGGAGAAAAAGGGGTTGAAAGTACATTATAAACAAAACAAAAAAATATGTTCTTCACTCCAGTTTATCCTGGAGTGACCCCTGAAATCAGTCCATTGTAAAGGCTGGTGTAATGTTGTACTCGGGGAGCAACTGAATTAATAACTCACCCTGGAGATTTCTCAAATGAATTCCCTTTCACTCCATCTTGGCACTGGGCATCATCACGAGAACAGGGATTGTTTTTTTTTTTAAGGGTAAAGATGCACCCAGCTTGAAGCAATTCTGTGTGGAGTTTATTTGCGTTCTGTATGCCTATCTCTCACAAAATCAACAATCATTATTCATTAGGATATTTGCTCTGTGTCTTTGTGTCGATTTTAATATTCTTGTAATTTATTTAATCAACAGCATGAGAAATTCCACCCTCTGTCTGCTATGACTATGCCAAGTCTTTAATGAATAGTTTGGTTTACACACACACGGCAGTGCAGGAGGTCCCCCATGCAGGGCCGGTTCCAGACGTAAGAGACATAAGTTACATTTCTGGAGGGTTAAGGAACTCAGTCTGGGTCTCAACTTACTGTTGAGAGTTAGAATAGTAGAATACACAAGGTGCAATTATTTTGAAATGTGGCTGTGTATCAGCAGTTTTTCTCTTATGTCAGTCACTCAATTAGCCATGTCAGCTACCAATTTTAGATTGGTAGTTAGTCTAGGCAGCTATACAAACTTGTTTTAATCATGGCGGAATACGGACTGGACACCTGCCCAGGGGCCCTGACTTTACAGGGGGGCCACATTGATAGCCACTGGACTGAGCGGAGCCCTTAAATGCTCCGGTCCTCAAGCTCGTATGATTACCTTCTCAGTCCCAGCATCACCTTTTGACTTCTGGACAGGCAACAAGTCAGGGAGTCAGGGAGCCTTTGGTGAGGCTGCCAAGTCCAGACTCGCTCCCTGTACTGCAGTCCACCAGCCTGTCAGTCAGTGTACTGTACATAAAGGCAATGGCCCTGTCTGTCTAAACCACAACATTTGATTGCATTTAGGTTGAATGGGGAATGGGAGGTTGTCTGGTGGACAATGTTCACTTTGCATTTGCTTGTACTGAAAGTAGCCAATTAATGTTCCCTTAAACTTAGTGGATGCTTATACTGTGGGCATGTTTCAGTACATATAAGGACAAATATGTTCTCCAAGCTAGAAATGGAGGGCACTCAGGGCAGAGTGATAGTTAAGCTACACTGAGCAGGGGGCAAATCAGAGTAAGTATTGCTGTGAGCAGCACTGCTCTCTCTCCATGTACAGTAGTAGTACGACTAGGGATGCACGATATATCAGTGAACATATCGGAATCGGACGATATTAGCTAAAAATGCCAACAGCATCGGCCCGATGTCTAGTTTAATGCCAATGTGCAAAACTGATGTCAAAGCTGACGTGCATACCTATATAACGTAGGTACATGACGTAATGACGCCACGTAAAATGTAGCGCTACATGTGCAACACAGCATTCCTAACCTAGCCCTCAATGTCTGCTGTGTGTATCGAGCAGTCAACAAGTCGAGCAGTCATTTGAAAGAGTAAGAACATTTCAGCGAGACAACTCAAAGGCGGCGAAATCCATTCACTCCAATATAATGGAATTCATTGCCTTTGACATTCAATTGTTCTCTGTCGTGGGTGATGTTGGCTTTCGCCGACTGGTYGAGCACCGGTACACACTACCAAGTGTGCTATTTTTCAGATTTTGCCCTACCGGAGTTACACAGTAATGGCGTCACTGCAACAAAAAATGTTTTTACATTGCGTCACTGCTATTAGCTTTACGACTGACATTTGGGCCAGCGATGTCAACCCCATGAGCATGATGAGTCTGACAGCACAGTGGGTCGTCGAGGATTTCCTACTGAGGAAAGTCGTAGTGCATGCTCATKAATGTGCTGGTTGTCATACCTCTGCTGCCATTTCAATGGCATTTGAGAACATGTTTGAAACATGATCACACTAGCTAGCTCCATTCAAACAACTGACTCGATAAATAAGCTTTTGTGCTGCAGGCGCAGTTGACGTGATMCCCTCTGTCGTGGCATTGAAACGCCTGCTCAACAAAGCGATTCGGTGGCATTCTCTCTTTACTGTGTCGCCACCATGCTCGATGCTATGTACAATGACCGCTACTTCGATGCAGACAAGAAACAGGGTTTACGTGAGATGTTACATACACAGCTGGACATGATGGAAATGGACACAGTGACAGTGCGCACCGAGGAAGTGAGGCCACAGACAGACAGCGCTGAAACTTTACTGCTTGACATGTAAACTCAGCAACAAACAAAAGTCCTCTCACTGTCAACCTCGTTTATTTTCAGCAAACTTAAAATGTGTAAATATTTGTATGAACATAAGATTCAACAACTGAGAGAGAAACTGAACAAGTTCCACAGACATGTGACTAACATAAATAGAATAATGTATCCCTGAACAAAGGGGTGGATCAAAATCAAAAGTAAGTCAGTGGTGTGGCCACCAGCTGCATTATGTACTGCAGTGCATCTCCTCATGTACTGCACCAGATTTGCCAGTTCTTGCTGTGAGATGTTACCCGACTCTTCCGCCAAGGCACCTGTTCCCGGACCTTTCTGGGGGAAATGGCCCTAGCCCTCACCCTCCGATCCAACAGGTCCCAGGCGTGCTCAATGGGATTGAGATCCGGGCTCTTCGCTGGCCATGGCAGAACACTGACATTCCTGTCTTGCAGAAAATCACACACAGAACGAGCAGTATGGCTGGTGGCATTGTCATGCTGGAGGGTCATGTCAGGTTGAGCCTGCAGGAAGGGTACCACATGAGGGAGGAGGATGTCTTCCCTGTAACGCACMGTGTTAAKATTGCATGCAATGACAGCAAGCTTAGTCCGGTGATGCTGTGACACACCACCCCAGACTATGACGGACCCTCCACCTCCAAATCAATCCCGCTCCAGAGTACAGACCTCGGTGTAACGCTCATTCCTTCAACGATTAACACCAATCCGATCATCACCCCTGGTGAGACAAAACCGCGACTCGTCAGTGAARAGCACTTTTTGCCAGACCTGTCTGGTCCAGCGACGGTGGGTTTGTGCCCATAGGCGACGTTGTTGCTGATGATGTCTGGTGAGGACCTGCCTTACAACAGGCCTACAAGCCCTCAGTCCAGCCTCTCTCAGCCTATTACGGACAGTCTGAGCACTGATGGAGAGATTGTGCCTTCCTGGTGTAACTCGGGCAGTTGTTGTTGCCATCCTGTACCTGTCCCGCAGGTGTGATGTTCRGATGTACCTATCCTGTGCAGGTGTTACACGTGTCAGCCACAGCGAGGACGATCAGCTGTCCGTCCTGTCTCCCTGTAGCGCTTTCTTAGGCCTCTCACAGTACGGACATTGCAATTTATTGGCCACATCTGCAATCCTCATGCCTCCTTGCAGCATGCCTAAGGCACGTTCACACAGATGAGCAGGGACCCTGGGCATCTTTCTTTTGGTGTTTTTCAGAGGCAGTAGAAAGGCCTCTTTGGTGTCCTAAGTTTTCATAACTGTGACCTTTATTGCCTACCGTCTGTAAGCTGTTAGTGTCTTAACGAACGTGCCACAGGTGCATGTTCATTAATTGTTTATGGTTCATTGAACAAGCATGGGAAACAACCCTTYACAATGAAGATCTGTGAAGTTGTTTGGATTTTTACGAATTATCTTTGAAAGACCGGGTCCTGAAAAAGGGACGTTTCTGTTTTTGCTGAAATCCTGGTTGAGAATGAAACGACTGAACAAATGAACAACAAAACAGCACAGCAAGTAAGTGAAAGAAATGGGTTTTGATTATGTTTTACTGGTAATGGGGGCATATGACCAAAAAATGTGTGTGTGTATGTGTAACCTTTTATTTAACTCGGCAAGTCAGTTAAGAACATTCTTATTTAYAATGACGGCCAAACCCGGACGACGCTGTGCCAATTGTGCGCCGCCCTATGTGACTCCCAATCACGGCCGGATGTGATACAGCCTGGATTCGAACCAGGGACTGTAGTGACGCCTCTTGCACTGAGATGCAGTGCCTGAGACCGTTGCATCCATGTGTGTGTGTGTTAAGCATTCTAGTACAGTTAAATAGTTAAAAGGTCACTAAAATTGTAAATATTGGTTATCAGTATCGTTTTTTTTGGCAAGGAAAATATCGGTGTCGGCCAAAAATGTCAAATCGGTGCATGACTAAGTACCACCATGTCTTCTGTAGCACTAAGACCTCTGTATATTGACATTTCCTCCGACATTGGGTTATCGTAACACTACAACTGCAGTTCCTTCTAACAAGGGATCATGAGTTGACAGACGTTTGCGGGTTAGCTCATTGTAAACCTGTGGTGAGGGATGTTTTTGTTAAGTCTGAATGCCTGGCTCTTGAGTGTTGTTTTGGCTAACCACAAAAAACAGCTCCGATTATGATGGGGCTTGAAACCATATGGTTCCTCCAGACTAGTTTCGCAAAGTGTTGTGACTATTTTGTTACATGCTTTGTGGATTACATTAATTCTGGCGGATTACTTTTGTTAAACAGAAGGATGAACTACTTTCATTGAAAACATGTCACACKTATCTGTTCTGTTTAACAGAGGCTTGTGGTTAGGAATGGTTTGGTTTTAAACAGTGAGCCTGGACTGAAGTCGTTTTTAGTTCTTCTTCTGAACCTCAATATCTTGATATTAGATTTATAAGCTTTTTGGTTTGTTTTCAGGCTGTTTGTTTTATTGCGCCTGTTTAATCTGTTGAATATTTATTCATACCCACACCTGCCCAGAAATCCTCATTGCAGTATGACGCTACAAACATCCACCCATTTATTTAATCTAGAGTTTAACCTGAATCCCACAAATCACTACAACATATGACTCATTCTGAAAAGCTTTAAGATGTTTACGAGAAGTTTCTCACTCTCACTTATATAATATCTCTCTGCAAACAAATAAATCATTGTTAGAACAACATCAAAAGTGTTGAAAAATTAAGAGTTGTTCTGTACCATAAAACTAACCTGTGTCCCAAATGGCACCCTATTCCCTACATAGTGCACTACCTTTGAACAGAGGCACTGGTCAAAAATAGTGCACTATGTAGGGAATAGGGTGCCATTTTGGGACACAGAGCTGTTGTGTGGGAGGGAATGTGTTCTTCAGGCATATCTGCCATTTTGTGTGGGCTATGCTATGCACTCACCCTGATTGGTATCTGAAGGAGCAGTAACTAGCGATCGAGTCAGGAGATTGATTGAGCATTTCTTTTGGAAGTTTTTTGCTTCCATTCTGTTCAATAGTCTAGTGTTAAACTTAGCCTATGGGACGCAGGAACATTGTGTGCAATATTGCTTCGTTTGTACTGTAGAGCTACATTGGCTAATTTATGTAAAGGGGAATTTCCATCTAAAAGGACCCATGAGCACCGACATGAAGTTCATAGGAGCATGACAAATTGGGTGTCAAATGAAAGCTAGTCTATATTTGAGAAGTTGAGGTATTTGTGGATTTTTCAATTCTAAAAATGTGGAGTAAGAAAAGGCTTTGATTTCTGGTCAAACGGATGGAATAGGAGTCATAGACGACAGCAGTGGTGTAAAGTACTTAAGTTAAAATACTTTTAAGTACTACTTTACTATTTATATTTTTGACAACTTTTACTACATTCCTAAAGAAAATTATGTACTTTTTACTCCATACATTTTCCCTGACACCCAAAAGTACCTGTTACATTTTGAACGCTTAGCAGAACAGGGAAGTTGTCTAATTCACACACTTATCAAGAGAACATCCCTGGTCATCTCTACTGTCTCTGATCTAGCGGACTCACTAAATACAAGCTTCGTTTGTAAATTATGTCTGACTGTTGGAGTGTAACCTTGGCTATCCGTAAATTAACAAATTTTAAAAAATATAAAAAATAAATGGTACCGTCTGGTTTGCTTTATGTAAAGAATTTGAAATTTCTTTCGATACTTAAGTATATTTTTTAAAACCAAATACTTTTAGACTTTTACTCAAGTAGGATTTTACTGGGAGACTTTTACTTGAGTCTTTTTCTATTAAGGTATCTTAACTTTTACTCAAGTATGACAATTGGGTACTTTTTCCACCAATGGAAGACATATACCAGAAATGAGTAGGCTATTAGAAATACATCAAAACACAATCATGTTGAGGTAAAGACCCCTGCCAACTAATATCAAAAGAAATGATTTGCCTCCTATAAGTTTAAAAAAACATTGCATTGCCAATTCCGTTTCTAAAACCCACATCTTTTAAAACCTCTTAACTTCTCTGCGCTACGGATCCCTTTAGCGGGATCATTTTCCTAAACAACCGCTGAATTGCAGGGCGCAAAATATTACWAAAAATATGAATAATCATGCAATCACAAGTGAAATATACCAAAACACAGTTTAGCTTGTTGTTAATCCACCTATCGTGGCAGATTTTGAAAATATGCTTTGCAGCGAAAGCAATCCAAGCTTTTGTGAGTGTATCAATCAATACTACAACAGCTAGCCCCAAATTAGCATGGTCACAAGTCAGAAAAGCAATAAAATTAATCGCTTACCTTTGATAATCTTCGGATGTTTGCACTCACGAGACTCCCAGTTACACAACAAATGTTCTTTTTGTTATATTGGTATATTACTTTTATAACAAAAAAACGCCATTTGGGTTGCGCGTTATGTTCAGAAAACTACAGCCTCGTTCCGTTAGACGAAAATTCCAGAAAAGTATCCGTAATGTTCGTAGAAACATGTCAAATATTTTTTATAATCAATCCTCAGGTTGTTTTTAACAAACATAATCGATAATATTTCAACCGGACCGTAACCTATTCAATAAAAGAGAGAAAGAAAATGGAGAGCTACCCCTCTCAGAGCGCAGGAACTAATCAGAGGACACCTGACTTGTTTTGAAAAATCTCACTCATTTTTCAAAAAAAAGCCTGAAACTGTCTCAAGCCTGGTCACAGCCTGAGGGAGCCATTGGAAAAGGAATCTGGTTGATACCCCTTTAAATGGAAGAAAGACGGGCCAGGAAACACAGATTTAAAAATATATAATAATCACTTCCGGGTTAGATTTCCTCAGGTTTTCGCCTGCAGAATCGGTTTTGTTATACTCACAGACAATATTTTGACAGTTTTGGATCCTAATCTGTAAAATATATGCATATTCTACGATCTGGACCTGAGATATAGTCCGTTTACCTTGGGAACGTTATTTAAAAAATAAAAATTATAATAATAATCTGACCCCTAGCGTAACAATCGGACCCTTTCTTTCCATTTCCGCCTAAAATGACATACCCAAATCTAACAGACAGCAGGGGTTCAAACTGTAGAACCCAGTTCCTACATTTGAATATAAATATTGATTTTTATCAAACAAAACTATGCTACGTTTTATCTCTGGAACCCTCAGGATGACAAATCAGAGCAAGTTTACTGAATGTAAGTTCATTATTTACCTTCAGAGGTGAGTGTATCAAACCAGTTGCCATGATAAGTTTTTTTGTTGTGCACTCTCCTCAAACAATAGCATGGTATTTTTTTACTCTAAATTTAATACTGCAGTTGGATTAACAAGAATTTAAGCTTTCTGCCCATATAAGACATGTCTATGTCCCGGAAGGTTGATTGTTGTTTACAACGTCATTCTAGTCACATTAGCGCATGTTAGCAACAACCATCCCGGTTTAGAGACACTGATCCTGTAGAGGTTAAAGGCAGTGCAGTCTAATGAGATTTTCCTGTGTTTTATATATATTTCCACACTGAGGTTGGGATAATATTTTGAAATTGTGTAAGTCCCTTTTAGTGTAAGAGCGTTTGAAAAGACTGCTGAAATTTCAGCCTGTTTTGGTGGGATGGAGTTTTGTCCTTCCATTGTGACCATCACCATGTGTTAAATTAATTAATAGGCCAATAAGAAAGAGTTCCAAACCTCTTTGCCAAGAACAGCCCATTCCCCCCCTCCACTCAAACCACTCACACAGCCCTAGCGAAATTGTTGCTTGAGACATTTCTCTTTGCGGACAGCTTTTTTATTACCATTTTACTAGAAAACAATCACAGTAAGGTGCCTTCAGAAAGTATTCATACCCCTTGACTTATTCCACCTTTTGTTACAGCCTGAATTCAAAATGGATCACTTTTTCCTCACCCATCTACACACAATACCCCATAATGACAAATTGAAAACAATGTTTTTAGAAATGTTTGCAAATGTAATTAAATTAAATACAGAAATATATAGTTTACATAAGTATTGATACATGTTTGAATCACCTTTGGCAGCGATTACAACTGTGAGTCTTTCTGGGTAAGTACCTAAGAGCTTTGCACACCTGGATTTTACAATATATTTGAACATTATTCTTTTAAAACTTCTTCAAACTCTGTCAAGTTGGTTGTTGATCATTGCTAGACAGCCATTTTCATGTCTTGCCAGAGATTTTAAAGTCATCGTTGGCCTGATGGTGAAATCCCTGAGCGGTTTCCTTTCTCTCCAGCAACTGCATTAGGAAGGACACCTGTATTTTTGTAGTGACTGGGTGATACACCATCCAAAGTGTGACAACTTCACCATGCTCAAAGGGATATTCAGTGTCTTTTTTATAAATCTACCAATTAGGTGCCCTCCTTTGCGAGGCATTCGAAAACCTCCCTGGTCTTTGTGGTTGAATCTGTGTTTGAAATTCACTGCTTGACTGAGGAACCTTACAATTATCTGTATTTGTGGGGTACAGAGATGAGGTAGTCATTTAAAAAATCATGTTAAACACTGTTGCACACAGTGAGTCCATACAATGTATTGTTACTTGTTAAGCACATTGTTACTCTTGAACTTATTTAGGCTTGCCATAACAAAGGGGTTGAATACTTATTGACTAAAGACATTTCAGCTTTTAATTTTGTATTAATTTGAAAGCATTTATAAAAACATAATTCCACTTTGACATAATGGGGTATTGTGTGTAGGGCAGTGACACAATCTCAATTTAATACATTTTTAAATTCAGGCTGTAACACAACAAAATGTGGACAAAGTCAAGGAGTATGAATGCTTTCTGAAGTCACTGTAATTGTTACCCAGAAATGATTTGATATTGAGTTAAAAACATCTGCATTGGACCTGTTTTAAGATATTTTCTCATTTCGCTCTCTCTCGTGAAGAGGGAGGATAAGGAAAGGTAGACCTACCAAGTAGTTATAGTGTTTTAACTGATAACAAGTTTGGTTATTAATTATTAGGTTGTGATTTAAAACTGGTAATTTTGTTACCAAATCAGTAGCAGAATTCATAGAAATCATAGTAGCCACAAACCACAGTTTGGTCACTTGCTACTGTTCTCCCTTCCACTGGCATACTGTTATGTTCAGCTCATAACAGTTTTTTTTTCTGTTGTCTGGTGGTCAAAGCAAGACTGTGAAAACCGTCTGGACAATCTCCCTCTGCCTCTCTCTCTGTCTCTCGTATTTCCGTTACCGGATGTAAATCCACTTACTACCTACCGTAGTTCAATAACCAAAATAAATTGCTGTCATGTCATAGCTGACACCATTTTCTTTCTGCAGACATTTTTCAGTCTTAATTCAGAGCAGATATTTAAGAGTTTTTGGAAAACCTGCATTAACAGAGGGATATTTTACCGTAATTCTCTTAGCAATGTTTGCATCATTCTTAATAGTATTAATTTTTGTGACAATTTGTGGAAATTTTTAAATGTAGACATTGTGCATGGAGTTATAGTTTGTTAAACTTTGAAATCAATGGTTTTTGTTTGGCATACATTTTAATTGAAAACTGAGTCGAAGCGTAATTCCGTTACCATGGAATTGCCCAAAGGCTTCCATAAAACAGCATATTCTTGAATACAGGAAGAGAACCACCTGCATCTGATTCTCAGCATTGCCCTTTGCTCCTGTGAGGAGAGAGAGAGAGCGTTTGGCCTCCCACCCACACACAGCAGCCCTGGCAGGCTGTGACTGAGGCAGTGACGTGGTGCTGTTGAGCCCAGGTCTGCCAAGCCGAGCCAGGGTTTGAGATACCAGGGGATAAAAACGGCCCTACAACAGCCTACAGCCTGGGCACAGAGCAGCACAGCCCACTGCCAGAGCTGTTCTTAGCTCCTGAGTGAGAGAACCAACCAGAGCAAGCTGAGGTGGCAGGAGGACCAGGGCCGGATCAGTTTCAGGCTGGGCCAAGCCAAGGGAGAGAGGACTGGGAGTTTGGTTCCCGAACATGGGTCTTCTCAGGRTTGTGAGGTGGGAATTACAGGATTCCCACTGGAATAATGGTAGCTTAGAGCAGTAGGACAGAGCATTGAGAGCAGTACTCCTTCTCTTACCCGCTGGAGYAATTATGTTTCACCTGTTTAATAGGTGGAAACTGAGGTCTGTTTGTATGGGATCATCTTTTTTTGACCMCTTATAAATCGAATTAACAAATCCCCCATGCATCAGGGGGGAAGCTCATTCCTTAATGATTATTGCTGGACTTTGGCCCTCCCTGTGTGTGCAGTTCTCTAACTGTGTGAGGCAAGTGCAATGCACAGCAAAGGTGAGGATTGGATTTATATAGCGCCTTTCTACCAACTGAGGTACCCAAAGCGCTTTACATAGCAAGGGGGAAACTCACCTTATCCACCACCATTTTGGTAGAGAGTGCCCTCAGCCTGGATGCTGTTTACGTTGTAGTTTAAAACGACCTACCGCTGCAGCCCGACTCTGGCCAAAAGCACTTGACTTCTGTAGCCCTTTTCWTTCAGCCTGACTGATTGTCAGTGCCCTGCTGAAAAATACATGACGTAGCTAAAGTTGGACCCATACCTCATAACTCAGTTACATGGAAGCTGCTGTACACATCAATAGCCTAGCTGTTCTATTTGAAAATGCACGTGTTGTTTTCCTGTGTGTGCACTGCATCTGTCTGTGTCTTTTAAGGACACATAGGCTGTAAACAGAATGCCACATTTAGCCTCCGTCAGTTAATCAATCAGTCCGATAGTAAAAGCAGACCTATTTGACATCCATACACTACTGTCCAGTGAACTGAACAAATGATATGAATGAACACTAGTTGAGGCAATTGCTGCCCTGTTATGAGCTCTGTTAGCCTATGTTGTACAGTGCATTCAGACCCATTCTTTTACCAYATTTTGTTATGTTACAGCCTTATTCTAACATTTATAAAACATATTTAAACATCAATCTACACACAATACAGCATAATTACAAAGCAAAAAAACTGAAATATCACCTTTACATAAATATTCAGACCCTTTACTCAGTACTTTGTTGAAGCACCTTTGGCAGCGATTACAGCCTTGAATCTTCTTGGGTATGACCCTACAAGCTTGGCACACCTGTATTTGGGGAGTTTCTCCCATTCTCTGTCAGGTTGGATGGRGAGCGTCGCTCCACAGCTATTTTCAGGTCTCGCCAGAGATGTTAAATCGGGTTCAAGTCCGAGCTCTGGCTGAGCCATTCAAGGACATTCAGAAACTTGYCCCGAAGCCACTCCTGCGTTGTCTTGGCTGTGTGCTTAGGGTCGTTGCCCTGTTGGAAGGTAAACCTTCGCCCCAGTCTGAGGTCCTGAGCGCTCTGGAGCAGGTTTTCATCAAGGATCTCTGTACTTTGCTCCGTTCATCTTTCCCTCGATTCTGACTAGTCTCCCAGTCCCTGCCGCTGAAAAACATCCCCACAACATGATGCTGCCACCACCATGCTTCATCGTAGGTATGGTGCCTGGTTTCCTCCAGATGTGATGCTTGGCATTCAGGCCAAAGAGTTCAACCTTAGTTTCATCAGACCAGAGAATCTTGTTTCTCATGGTCTGAGAGTCCTTTAGGTACCTTTTGGCAAACTCCAAGCGGGCGGTCATGTGCCTTTTACTGAGGAGTGGCTTCCGTCTGGCCACTCTACCTTAAAGGCCTGATTGTTGGGGTGCTGCAGAGATGGTTGTCCTTCTGGAAGGTTCTTCCATCTCCACAGAGGAGCTCTGTCAGAGTGACCATCGGGTTCTTGGTCACCTCCCTGACAAAGTCCCTTCACCCCCGATTGCTCAGTTTGGCCGGGCGGCCAGCTCTAGGAAGAGTCTTGGTGGTTCCAAACTTGGAGWCCTTCAATGCTGCAGAAATGTTTTGCTACCCTTCCCCAGATCTGTGCCTCGCACGCAATCCTGTCTCRGAGCTCTACAGACAATTCCTTCGACCTCATGGCTAGTTTTTTTTYTCTGACATGCACTGTCAACTGTGGGACCTTATATAGAAGGTCCCACACCTTATATAGGTGTGTGCTTTTCCAAATCATGCCCAATCAATTRAATTTACCACAGGTGGACTCCAATCAAACATCTCAAGGATGATCAATGGAAACAGGATACACCTGAGCTCAATTTCAAGACTCATAGCAAAAAGTCTAAATTGTTATTTAAATTAGTTTTTTTGTGTTTAAAAAAAAAAAAAAAATTTGCTAGCATTAGCAAAAACAGTTTYTTTTATGTCATTATGGGGTGTTGTATGTAGATTGATGAGGAACATTTTTTATTTAATCAATTTTAGAATACGGCTCTAACGTAACAAGATTAAAAAGTGAAGGGGTCTGAATACTTTTCWAATGCACTGTATGTAGAGTACAGGCTGAATGACCTGTTCTGCTTGTGTGTCTCTTGCTCTGTCCTGTAGGTGCAATCCTGGGTCGCTCGGAGACACAGGAGTGCGTTTACTACAACTCTAGCTGGGAGAAGGAGCGAACCAACCGCAGTGGCATCGAGCCTTGCTACGGAGACAAGGACAAGAGGCTCCACTGCTTCGCCACCTGGAAAAACACCTCGGGAACCATCGAGATCGTCAAGCAGGGCTGCTGGCTGGACGATGTCAACTGCTATGACAGGTTAGGTAGTGTCTTATTCTGAGGCAAGATTGTAGACTCAGGGCTTAGTGGTTCTCTGTAGCTCAGTTAGTAGAGCATGGCGCCAGGATAGTGGGTTTGATTCCCGTGACCTCCGATACATGAAAATGTATGCACGAAAACAGTCACTTTGGATAAGTGTTTACTAAATGGCATATATTCTTATTAAACTTAGGGCTAGTGTTTAAGTTTAAGGGTTGGTGGTCTGAAGCACTGTACTTCAGTCCTTTCTTCCAGATAGTGACTAACACTAGTGACTAACTATCTAATTGTGACTAACACAATTAGTTTAGGTCATACTGTCCTTTGTATGACGGTTGACTTAGTACATCTTTAAAGGCGCTGCATGGTGAATCCGACATCTGCATTGGCCGTGCAGAATGTACGGTGATATGGCCTCTGCAGACGTCAGGGCATTCATACTTATTGCGCTTCGCGGACCAGCGCAGAGCTGTTGTGAAGGAAGTTGTCAAGGAAGTGAGTTTTGTGTTTATGCAGGACCTCCCGCCCTCACCTACCGTCAACCAATCATGTCAATGCGGCGCTATACGGAGCCCTCCGTATTGTTACGAAATTTGAGAGGCGCATGGCGATGCGGTACGGAGCTCAATTTGGCCTCTGCCTGCCTCCGGAGGCTCCGCTATTGCATCACACCCCTCCATACGGCGTCTCCGACCACATACCACATTTTCGGATCAAGCATAAATTGGCTTTTAGTATAGTGCATAAAGCTCTGCTTACGGCCTGTCTTTTATTTCTCATTTCTACTACAGCACTTGTCAGAGTGGTTGTCTCTCTTCCTGTAAAGATGTAGTTCTTCCTCCCCAGAGAGAGAAAGAGGTGGATCGGTTCAGTGGAGGGCTGCCAGCACTCAGCTCTCTACCTTTGTGACAGAGGTGTTCTCTTCTTCTGTCTTTCTCTCTCTCTGCCGCAGTAGTGAATGTGTGGAGWCGAAAGAGAGTCCGGACGTCTTCTTCTGCTGCTGCGAAGGCAACATGTGTAACGAGAAGTTCCTCTACAGCCCCGACACGCAGGCTGTCCAAAGTAAGTCATCGTGTAAGTTCACACACAGGAAGCTGATGTAATGTCACATCCTCCTCTGTCAGTTTTCCAGCCAAACACACAATCAGTCAGTAAGAATAACCCAAGAGGCACTGGGGCATATTCCCCAACAAACACTAGACACACAAGGTCTTCTACTTTACCAGGGCCCGTAGGTCTACTGCTTTAATTTGAAACTCTGTGTCCAGGCTGGCCACTGTCCTCCTCTCTATGGCGGCCAGTAGGGACCTGTCTGAGTCTAGGCCCAGTCAGAGTGTAGCAACTAGTGTCGTCCGTCAGGGCCACCAAGCCCAGCCCCAGACAACCTCAGTGTCACAGGAAGGGAAACCGCAGCAATAATGCAATCCAGCCGTGTCTGTGATGGCAGAGAACTGTGATGGCAGAGAACTGTGATGGCAGAGAACTGTGATGGCAGAGAACTGTGATGGCAGAGAACTGTGATGGCAGAGAACTGTGATGGCAGAGAACTGTGATGGCAGAGAACTGTGATGGCAGAGAACTGTGATGGCAGAGAACTGTGATGGCAGAGAACTGTGATGGCAGAGAACTGTGATGGCAGAGAACTGTGATGGCAGAGAACTGTGATGGCAGAGAACTGTGATGGCAGAGAACTGTGATGGCAGAGAACTGTGATGGCAGAGAACTGTGGCTGATCACATCAAATACTACATCTTTGTGATATGACAAGTGGGCGCACTGCACAGTAAGGCTTAGCTATTTGTTTTTTGGGTCACTTGGTGGTTTCGGTGGTTATTTTTGGCTGCTGGCTTAAGTTCTCATGAAATGCATTTCACTATTAATCTCACTATTTAGAGGATTTTGTTGAAGCGACCCAGATGTGTTGAGCTGTGTTGGAACTATTTTTAGAGTGTTGCACTACTAGTCTTCTGATACCATTGTGTATGGCGTGATGAAAACATGAGAGGAACAAAGCCCATTTGCAAACCTGTATTAAGGTGTATTCTCTCTCCCTCTCCATCTCCCTGCCTCCTCCTCACCAACCCCCTTCCCTCTCTTTCCACCATCCTCCCCATTCTCGCACCTTTATGTACCCCTTACCTCTCATTTTCTTCCCCCTCCTCCCCATTACCGCCCTCTCCCCCCGGTCCCCCGTCCACAGCGACCTCCAACCCGTTTACCCAGAAGCCTCAGCTGTTCAACACCCTGCTGTACTCTCTGGTGCCCATTTTGGGCATCGCCGCCATCGTCCTCTTCTCCTTCTGGATGTACCGTCATCACAAGCTGGCATACCCGCCCGTCCTGGTGCCAACACAGGTAAGAGTGTGAGAGTGTGTGCGTGCGATGTCCAGAATAAACGGAAGACGTACTCCTCACTGCTTGGTATTTTAATCTTGATATAGGAGTGACTCACTAACATTTCCAAGGAAAACGGATGCAAAACAATGGATGGCAGGAGAGAACATTGAACCTGCTGATCTGAAGTGAACACACGTGATTAGCTGGAGAGTGACAGGAAGCCTAGCCCCGACTCGGACCGCGTGCGGCCGTGTGTGTGTGCGTGCAGTGTATGTGGGCACAGCCTGCCACTAATACTGTGAAATGTGTATCTGCTCAGCACTCAAGCCATTACTATGGCCCCACACACAGGCACACGACGGACACACACAAAGCTGTTGTTTGTTCACCCTGGTTAGGCTCACAGGATAGGGCTCTGTGCTCATAGGTCGGACAAGGGTTCGCTCACTCAAGTCTGCTCCTGTACAGCTCTTTGTAAACTGCCGTTCAATAAATACAAATGTCACCAGAACACTGCCACTGCCTTTCCTCCGCCTGTTGCCCTTTGCAGTGTGTTTGAGAGGGAGCCCACGATGCCGTGAAGTGTTTGGTTACTGCGTCATATACGGAACAGTGTGTCCTGACCCCACTCCTCCACCCCAGGACCAGGCAGGCTCCCTGTGTTTGTCATCTATTTCTGGGGTGAGCTGGGACTATTCTGGCCTCCCTAACCCAGCACTACGTGGCCACGATGCCATGGAGGAGAGGGCACCCAGGGTGCGGTTTAGGCCTGAAAGGGAAAGTGAGGGGTAAAGCACAAACAAATAAATAATGCAGTCAGCCCCCCCTTCCCCCCCTCCCCTCTCTCCCTCCCTCCTTTCCTGGCTCTAACCCTGGGCCCTTAAAGCATCCATGTTTAATCTATAACGCATCTCCTTTGAACAGAAGTGCTGATTGCCTTGCCTTGTGAGCAGCTGATCTGACACCGGACTAAACTCGCCCACTTCGACTCTTAATCTCTGCGTCATGTCTGATTTGTTACAACGAGCGCCCCTCCGTTTCATTTGCCCTACCTGGGTTTGTTTCAAGCTTTGCTGTAGCCAGACGAGCAGTCGTGACACACAGGTGAGGTGAGGCTGGAGAATGTACATTAAGAGCATCCGTGTATTTGTTATGAATACAACAATGGACTGCAGGAAATGCTAGGACACCGTTAGCCAGTGTCCTAGRGGTTGCCAGTCTGGCATTAATACATGCATACACAGGCCCAGGGCTAGTTCTGGCAGGGACGTCATTTAGGACTGTCCTGCTTGGGCACAGCAGCCACTCTCCTAACTACCTGTCTTACTGTATGGAACATGAGCTGAGGCCTCTCCATTATTAATGAGCCTTTTTAAAGGTAAACACTTACTGTGCTTTGTTAGAGTGAGTGTGAGCGAGAAGGGATTGGCAACCTTTCAAGGGTCACCACAATCACAATCGCGTCCATATCTTAATTTGAGCCAGTTTGCTACAGCAGGAAAATAATCCTGCAGGAACAGGAAATTTGAATTTTTATGTGGATTATAATTAATGGACATTTTTGTAGGGGTTGATACACGTTTCATTGGGGAGAAACAAGTCCGACATTTCAAAGTGGAAATTACAAACTTTTAAAACCTTACAKGAAAGTTCTCCTGCAACAGGGTGATCAAATTAAGATCCTACATCTGTATGAAAACAGTTGAGTATAAAAAAAGGCTCAGGCAGAAAAGGAGATGGCTGCTCTATTAGTATTCTATACTTTTAACTAGCCTGCACTGAGTGTACAAAACATTAAGAATACATTCCTAATATTGAGTWGCACCTCCTCCCTTTTGCCCTCAGAACAGCCTCAATTCGTCAGGGCATGGACTCTACAAGGTGTCGAAAGCATTCCACAGGGATGCTGGCCCATGTTGACTCCAATGCTTCCCACAGTTGTCAAGTTGGCTGGATGTCCTTTGGGTGGTGGACCATTCTTGATACACACAGGAAACTGTTAAGCGTGAAAGACCCAGCAGTGTTGCAGTTGACACATCGGTGCACCTGGCACCTACTACCAAACCCTGTTCAAAGCTTAAAAATCCTTCTTTAACCTGTCTCCTCCCCTTCATCTACACTGATTTGAAGTGGATTTAACATGTGACATCAATAAGAGGTCATAGCTTTCACCTGGACTCACCTGGTCAGTCTATGTCATGGGAAGATGTTTCGTATATTCGCTTTCCCGCACAAACACATGGGCATCAGATGCTGCGGCGCCAGGCGATACTGTCCACATATTTGTTATCGGGGCTCTATTTTTCATACGGCCATGAGAGGTCAGGGGAAGCTGGAATTGATTCAGTAGCTGACTACACACACAGGCCCACATCTTTCACACGCCAGACCCAGGAGGAGTGAGCGGGGCGAGAGAGAAGAAAAGGGAGGAGGCCCACAGCTTTCTCATCACAGGCCCAGGAGTAAAGCTGGAGAGCGAGGGGAGAAACGGGGAGATATCTCTCTTACCGGAGTCATCTATCATCTGGGATGTGACTGCTGCTCCTTTATCTACCTCCATTTCACCCTCACTGAAAACAATCATTTCTTTTTGCCTCTTTTCTTATCCTGTAACAAGCACGCCTTTCATATAATGATAGAGGTAAGATACGTTTAATTAAACTCCAACACTTTTCAATTTCAGTGGGTTTTGGTTGGGAGGGAGCTTGATAACTGGGCCCTTTTTAATTTCTGACTGCTTCCCGATTTTGTTTTATTTCTTTGGGATGGGTTTATTTTATATGTGAGTCATCGTTGCTTTTATGGATCTTTTTAATCATATTTTTGCATGGACGTCATGCATTTTTTCATCCTTTGTAATGCAAAATACAGTGGAATCAACCAATGACCAAACAAAGTGCATGCATGAGTCAATGTACAAAATGCATTCTATGAGCATGGATGTCCACTTTGGATGATAATATTTTGCATTTTTTGTCTGTTGCAATGCAACCAAGGGTAGCTAACTAAGATGCYGTGTGCCAACATGTAAATGAAAGAGGGGTTGGAATCCATTGAATACGGGAAGGTTGCCTCTGAAATGAAGCCTGTTTCTCTATATACTGTAGTACTTTTGCCCAGGGCCCATAGGATTCTGGTCAAAAGTAGTGCACTATGTAGGGAATAGTGTCATTTGGAACGCGGACCATTCTTGTGCTAATACATGGATGAAAGAGGCATTGGACCAATTTAAATACAAGTATGGCCTTTGATGTGGCGCTGGTCAACATTTTAGCCAACGTTWCGCAAACAAAGGACTACTGTTAACTTCCCAGCAGCATGTGATGCTTTCAATGTCATAAGTCAATTGCTGTAATTGAAGTAGCTGAGATGTGTGATTGTTTGAAGGCCTCATACATCAGGGTGGGTGGGTTTTGTGCAGATTACGTCAGATCTTTTTTTTCTTTTTTTTCCTATGGTACAGTGTGGTGTGCTGACAAAGTGTAATGCACGCCATCCAGCCGCCCAACCACCTTGTGAACGGAGCCTGGGTCAGGTGACATGGTGACTGACTGGTCACTGTACACAGCCCAGATCATAACAATTCTAGAGAAAGAGATGCTGCTCCTGCTTTTGTAGTGCTTTACTTGAACTGTTTGCCACTTGAACTGTTTGCCACTGGTCTAGGGATGCATCCCAATTGGCACCCTATTCCCTAAATAGTGCACTATTTTTGACCAGAGCTCTCGTGGGCCCCAGTTAAAAGTAGTGCGTATATAGGGAATAGGGTGCCATTTGAGACTCATCCTAGGTCTTTAGACAGTCAGTGGATCTGATCAAATTGCCCTCACCTCCTTAGCAGGGTTACCTAGGGTTACCTCGTCCAAATTGTCCTGTGGTACAGCTGGTATCTATTGTGAATGCTCCTTAGCCTCCTTGGCTGTGTCATGGTTCCTGAGGACTTAGGATTTTAGAAACAAAACAGTCCTTCAATGCGATCACTCCTTGTCGCATGTGTCATTACATTGCTAGCCAAGGTATGCCTCCCAAATGACACCCTATCCCCTATAGTGTGCCCTACTTTTTAACCAGGGCCCATAGGACTCTGGTTAAAAGTAGTGCACAATATAGCGAATAGGGTGCCAATCGGGACTCACACCACGATTCATAACCCTCTTACCAAAACCAAGGACGGACCAGATCGTAAATCGGCCGTAAAATAAACAACACAATTGTTTTGTTTTTTTAGCTCCTTTTTCAAAACATCATAAACGGGATGGAATTCTATTGAGGGCCATTTATTAGTGCCCAGGGGCGTCTCTCCATTAAACACAATACGGTTTTCAATCCTGCTTTTTACGACTCAGCATTCAAGCGTCTGATTAATTATTGAAACTATGGGGAGGAAAAGTCAGGCGTAAGCATGTAGGGCAGGCAGGCGTCTGGTGTGTTTACTGAAACAGTGGCCAATGTCAGCGCKGTTGCCTGGCTGGCTGTTGATGGCGGCGAGAGTCTGCACCCACCTCCCCTCTCACCATTCCTCAGCTCTGCAGGGCGACAATTGCCGCCCCCCCCCCGAACACCCCTCACTTGTTCATCTTTCCATCAATGGTTGCCATGCCCTCCAGTGGACATTGAACCAGCCACTAAGTATTGTTCGGTTTTGGGGCTCCACATCGATGGTGACATCTTACTCTCTCTCTCTCGAAAGTCACACGTGGAAGTGATTAGTTTAATCCAGAGGACCAGCTGACTTGACCCATTTTATATTTGGAACACACACACAATTTGTAACACTTGCTCCCTCTAGCACATTGTTGATTTGAAACTAACCCTGCCCTAAGCCATCACCAGAGGGAGAGGCTTGACCCATCCAGGCCACTCATATCAGGTTGCTCTTCATGCGATACAGTACCCAGATATAAATATGCTAAATACATGGCATTACTTCTGACAGCAGCTACTGCCACACCCTCCTTGTTTTCAACCCTRCCGGGTTGGCACCCCGTTGCTTATATAATGCATTACTTTTGACCAGAGCCATTATAGGCCTTGGTCAAAAGTAGTTGCGTCCCAAACGGCTCGCTATGTTCTCATCACCACAATCGAAGGCTAAAGGCGCCCTCCCCTCTCTGCATTACCTAGCTTCATCTGAGTCCCAGACCTCTCCTCTCTTCTGTCTCTTATTTACTCTACCTTTTATGCGGGAGGATTTGTAGAAGATACGCTTGGTCTTCAAATATTCCTATAATAACATGGAATGATCTAATTGAAAATGGATGTCAGTCCATTTCYTTGAAGAGACGGTAGGACTGACCGAGCTAATGCCCTGTGAAGGCCTTGAGATGTCTTTTGAGAAGACTCTGGGTGTGCCCCAAAAGGCACCCTATTCCCTATATACTGTAGTGCACTACTTTTGACCAGAGTCCTATGGGCCCTGATCAAAAGTAGTGCACTACATAGGGATGCATCCTCTATCACCGTTGCATTCAACTTATAACGTTTTAGTCATTTATCAGACAGTCTTACCCAGAGCGACTTACAGTAAGTAGTGAGTGCATATTTTAGTACTTGTCCCCTGTGGGAATCGAACCCATAACCTTGGCGTTGCAAGCGCCAGGCTCTACCAACTGAGCCACACAGGACCACATAACTGAAGTAGAATACAACAATGCTCTCTCCTTGTCCTGGAATGATCCCTGCAGACAGTGTTTTAAACGGTCACACCACTCTGTGTCTAGCCTAACTAAGTCAGTTTTCCTTGATAGAAATCTTTCAGATGAATCTCATCAGGTTCTCATCACTGTCTTGTCTAGTCTGGACTCTTTTTAATAATGATCTGTCTTCCCAAGTGTGTGCCCAGCAATTACACAGCTTTTAGAGTTAAAAAAATGCTGTTCCTGTTAGCGCAATGACGGAACTAATTAGATACAGTAGAATTGTATCCAGTGTATCAGCATCAGGTGGGGACCGAATACTGTGAGGACGTGCACCTGTTCTCTCTCCGCTATTCTCAACTGAGAAGCAATGATGGAAATTAGAATTGGCATTTCAATTTACCTCCTGAATCAATTGACTGAACTGAAATGGAATTGAGCCCAACACCAAGTATGTAGCCCCAATGTCACACTAGTACAGAGCGTGTGAGTGTTTTCATTGATCCCAGTATCAACCTGCTG
Source organism: Salvelinus sp. IW2-2015 (assembly GCF_002910315.2). Taxonomy (NCBI): domain Eukaryota; kingdom Metazoa; phylum Chordata; class Actinopteri; order Salmoniformes; family Salmonidae; genus Salvelinus; species Salvelinus sp. IW2-2015. Next base: position 31,123,307 of record NC_036867.1, on the reverse strand, counting down.
TCTATCTCCCTGTCTGCCCTCTGCTACAGGACCCACTGGGGCCACACACCCCTCCCTCTCCCATCATGGGGCAGAAGCCACTGCAGTTGATCGAGATCAAAGCCAGGGGGCGCTTCGGCTGTGTGTGGAAGGCTCAGCTCCTCAACGACTACGTGGCTGTCAAGGTCTTCCCCATTCAGGTATGAGTTGGATGTTGAGGTACGCTGTTGATATAAAAATGACTTTATATAGATAATTGATCGATTGAGGTTTAGCTCTGTTGTAGGAAGTTGGCTTGAGCCGCATGTTTTATGGGACTGAAGTGTCTCATGAACTACTATTAGTTATTGTGTTCAATTTGCGTCATATTTGTGCATCACACAAGGTGGAATAGCTAATATATGCCATTCAGCAGACGCTTTTATCCAAAGCAACTTAGTCATGTGCGCAAACATTTTCCGTATGGGCGGTCGCGGGAATCAAACCCACAATCCTGCCGTAGTAAGCGCCGTCCTCTACCAACTGAGCTACAGAGAACCTAACGTTGTGTTGTTGGTGTGTCGCCTGCAGGACAAGCTGTCATGGCAGAACGAGTATGAGATCTACAGCCTGACTGGGATGAAACACGAGAACCTGCTCCACTTTATCGGCGTGGAGAAGAGAGGCAACAACATGGACATAGACCTCTGGCTCATAACAGCCTATCACGACAACGTATGTATATAACTTGATTGTCCATTAAAATGTACATTTGTCTATTTCAGGGATCATGAACTGGAATCGGCTGCGGGACGATTTTTTCTTTATGTGCTAACATAATTGCAAAAGGGTTTTCTAATGCTCAATTAGCCTTTTTTTAAATTATAAACTTGGATTAGCTAACACAATGTGCCATTGGAATACAGGAGTGATGGTTGCTGATAATGGGCCTCTGTACAGAAATGTAGATATTCCATTCAAAATCAGCCGTTTCCAGCTACAATAGTCATTTACAACATTAACAATGTCTACACAGTATTTCTGATCAATTTGATGTTATTTTAATGGACAAAAAATTAGCTTTTCTTTCAAAAACGAGGACATTTCTAAGTGACCCCAAGCTTTTGAACGGTAGAGTATATTTGACAACAAAAAATAATAATTTCAAACCTTGCTTACATTTGTATACGATCACATATATCTCTCTATTATGCGTGGGAATACTTTGGAAGAGATTTCCAAAATTTAAAATCACTTGGAGCTGAAGAGACCACCCAAAAATAGTCTGACAACTTGGGGGGATCAAATAAAATTGGCCTGCGGGTCGCAAATAAAATTGGCCTGCGTGTCGCCAGTTGGGGAACCCTGGTCTATTTGTTCTTAACCCCCAACCGACCAAACACCACAGGAGGTGGGTGGGAGGAGCTACAGGAGGACAGACTATTGTAACAACTGGAATGGAATAAATGGTTCCACATCAAACATATGGAAACCACTTGTTTGACTCCATTCCATTAATGCCATTCCAGCCATTACAATAAACCTGTCCCCCTATAGCTCCTCCCACCAGCCTCCTCTGCCACACATATACCAAGAGAATGGAAGCAGCACAGGGTCAGCCCCTGAAGCGGGTTTCCAATGACTGGCAACTACAGGTTGTCTGCCCTCCAGTGGTTGGACAGTGTTACTACAACTACTTTACCCCCTCCTCCCATGTCACAGCTGTAGCAGGAGATGTCAAATTAACCAATGTCCTAATTTTCCTGCGCACAATCCTACAGGGTGAATAGAGAAAAGACGAGCACTAATTGTTTCCCCCATAGGGCTCTCTGACTGATTACCTGAAGGCCAACGTGGTGTCGTGGAATGAGCTGTGCCATATCTCCCGGACCTTGGCCCGTGGCCTGGCCTATCTCCACGAGGACATCCCTGGGCTGAAGGACGGACACAAGCCCGCCGTCGCACACAGGTGGGTAGGGTGTGGTATCCGCCGGCCTGGTCCTACCTTGAACCCAAAAAAAACGTTATTGTTCTGGGGGGGGGGGGACGACTCTCTCTCATCACTCTCTTTCTGGCTCCAACAGGGACATGAAGAGCAAGAACGTGCTTCTGAAGAACAACCTGACAGCCTGCATAGCGGACTTCGGCCTGGCCCTGAAGTTTGAAGCTGGGAAGTCAGCAGGAGACGCCCACGGCCAGGTAAAATAATGACGCTGGTTATTCTGATGCTGTATTAACCTGCAGAAAGAGCAGAATCTGTCAACACGTTATCCGCAAATGTAGTGATACTGTAGTTCACTTCAAAATCAAATACATTTTCAGACTTCAAACGCGGTGTAATATCCCACGATTGAGGTCCGTAAGAGGCGTGTAAATATCGGACAAACGTTGATTTCGGAGTGAACTATGACCTTAGGGCAGTGTGTTGTTGACATGAGACGGAGTGTAACCTTGTAGCCTTGTGTTATGCTTCTCCAGGTGGGCACGAGGCGCTACATGGCCCCTGAGGTGCTGGAGGGGGCCATCAACTTCCAGAGAGACTCCTTCCTGAGGATAGACATGTACGCCATGGGGCTGGTGCTGTGGGAGCTGACCGCTCGCTGCACCGCTGCAGACGGTGAGAGAAAAATGTGTGTGTGTGTGTCCTCGTGTGTTTGCAACGGGTATGTTGACCTTGTGCATCTCAGTAAGGATCAGTGACTCGGGGACACGGCTGACTGCTGACTCCATGTGGAGCTGACGGAAGTGACCAGAATACTTACAGTGCCGAATGTGATCCCAAAGGACTCGCCGTGTGTCTGTGTGTGTGGTTCCTTTGCTGGTGTGTGTGTGTGTGTTTTCTCTGTATTCTCATGCAGTGTGTGTGTTTTTGTTGCAGGTCCTGTGGATGAGTACACACTGCCCTTTGAGGAGGAGGTCGGCCAGCACCCGTCTCTAGAGGACATGCAGGAGGTGGTGGTCCACAAGAAGCTACGGCCCTGCCTCAGAGAGTGCTGGCAGAAACACATAGTGAGTGAAGACCAGTGGTGGAAAAAGTACTCAATTGTCATACTCGAGTAAAAGTAAAGATATCTTCATAGAAAATGACTCAAGTAAAAGTGAAAGTCACCCAGTAAAAACTGAGTAAAAGTCTAAATGTATTTGGTTTTAAATGTACTCAAAAGTAAATGGAATTGCTAAAATATACTTAAGTATTAAAAGTTTTAAAAAATCACATTTTAAGCAAACCATTTTCCTGTCAAAATGTAACGAGTACTTTTGGGTGTCAGACAAAATGTATGGATTATGAAGTACATTATTTTATTTAAGAATGTATTCAAGTAAAAGTTGGCAAAAATATAAATGGTAAAGTACAGATACCACAAAAAACTACCTAAGTAGTAGTTACGTATTTTAGTGGTACTCTGGGCAGAGCAAAATTCAGTTGGTGGTACAGTAACCGAAAAAGGTTGGAAACCAATGGGTTAGAACATAGAGCTAGCAACATCAGGGTTATGGGTTCAGTTCCTGCGTATGATAAAAGCTTCTGCTTAAATGACCATATATATATATTCTTATGCTTGTCCCAGGGCCTGGTGATGCTGTGTGAGACCATCGAGGAGTGCTGGGATCACGAGGCTGAGGCGAGGCTCTCGGCGGGCTGCGTGGAGGAACGCATCATCCAGATGCAACGCCAGACCAACATCATTGCCCCCGAGGAGATTGTCACCGTCGTCACCATGGTGACCAACGTGGACTTCCCTCCCAAAGAGTCCAGCCTATGAATGGACGGACATTGACTGGACGTGTCAAGTGGTGGACATGGAGCTATTTTGATTAGATGTTTTCAGGTATACATTGATCAACCAGAGTGGCCCGTACAGGATCATGAACTCTGGATGATCCCGGGTTAAACTCTGACCCCTAACCCCCTCAGATGGGCGTGGTGTGTTTTAGTGCTGTGCGCTACACTACTGCCATTCAGGAAATACCTGGCTGTGCCCACCAACACTGGTTTGGTTTCTACCCACTTCATAGTATCATGATGTGTTGGACTCAGTTGGACGCCCATAGCGAGCCTCAAACTGTAAAGAAGAATCCTTCAGAAGAACAACACTAGGTCGTAACGAACCCTGTGTTGGGCAAAAGGGATATTTTATATATGAAGAAAACACTAGGACCTCCTAACAGACTTCTGTTCTATTTTCTAAGAAAAAGAAGAGGAAGAGGATGGACTCTACGAGACGAACTCTCACGGCTCAGTAAAGAAAAAAGGGCAACTTGTTTTAAAATTCCTTTGCTGTTTTCTTTCTGTGTTTGTATGATAATGACAATTGTAATGCCAATAAGAAACAGCTTCTGAATGTCACGTGTACTGCTGCTGTATATAATATCAAAACAATGGTAATCAAGGTTTATTTTAGGGGGGGATCCATTTCCAAGCATTACTACTTCGAAAGCAAAACCATAGACCTCCCTCAAGTCAACAAGGTATACCTCAGTTCCATCTTCATTACAACACTACAACCATAGAAATGGAAGTACTATTGTTTCTAGTACTGTTAATTATATTTCTATGATTACAACAATCTCTCTCTAAACTATTCAGATGACGTCATTACTTTGGTATTATTGAACTGTATACTGTACAGCTGTGGCAGGTGAAAATATAATAATTATCACCACAGTTTTTAAAACTAGTTCGCCAAGATATTTTTTTTGTGCATTATTTTGTCCTTCCTTGCTGTTTTAATTAGTTTTTATTGGAAACATTTTAATCCTACATTTTAAGAGTATTTCAATAACCCCCTAAGTCATTGATTTTTTTTATATATTTTTTTTTACACTTCCTTATTTTTGCTTGCTGTGTCAACCGAGTATTTAATGATGTGAGCATGCCTTTTGGTTATCCTTTGGTATTATTTTTTWAAAAGCTCAGGAAGCTACTCTTCTGTCTCTCTTGACTCCCTAGTTATTACCCATCTTTATCTCCCAGTCCCTAGCTACTTCTCGAGTCTCACCCTCATCCGTAGTTACTACCCTTATGTCTTACCTGAGTCCCTAGCTACTACCCTTCTCGCTCTCGCAGTTCCTAGCTACTACCCTTCTGTCTCTCCAGTCCCTAACTACTACCCTTCTGCTTTGAGACGCGGGTGACCTTTCACACTGACTATCTCTTCCTGGTGTCATCTTAACCATAGCATTAAGACATCTCTACTTCTAGCCTCTCTATCATCTCAACTCGGTTGAGCCTTTAATCAGTGTGACAACATTACTACTGTAGACCCACCCTGGGCAAAACTAGGATGTCTCTCGTCGTCCTTCCGGAATTTGATTTGTGAATGTGTTCTGTATACCATTTCYAGCTTGTCGTATGAGCTCAGATTTGTCTTCTGGGTGACATTGACACGGATGATGATGATGATGCGTTCATCTTTGCATTCTCTCTCTTCGCACCGAGTCAGTGTTTTAACTGGAGCTACAACAACGTTCAGGGATTCAATACTATGCTTTTCATTAATTACTACAGTATATGCAACTCGTGCAGAATGGTGCAAGTGCGTACATACTTGCATTGCTGCAGGAGCGACTTTCACACAACTGTAGCATTTTTCTAAACAGTTAATCTTGTCTATTGATCTTTTAATTATTTGCAGACCTGAGCTTTTGAGTATTAGACAGAGAGCAGGTGGGCCGGTGCCAAATCAAACGATTATTACTTTACCTCTATCTGAAAGACAGTGGAACGGACTTAGGGAAGGCCCAACTGCATTGCTAGATTGTGTCTGTACTCTCGGGGGTAAAGGCTGCAGTTGGCCAGTGGACTCGCAGCGGATGTAGGCTCTATCGCAATTTGTCTTTCCTTGGTTCCTCACATCCTGTCTCCTTGCCTAATATGGTTGAGGAGGAGGAGAGGGGATGTGAGGATTCAAGGACATTTTAATTGAGAAAGCCATAGAATGGTGGCCGTTACTGTGAATCCCCCCCTCCCTCCCTACACACTGGAACCCTGTAGCGCTCAGCAATACAACTAGCAAGCAAAGGTCATTGGAGGAAGAGTGGAAGGGGCACCAGTTTCCAAGCAGTTAGCGGTGAACCAACAATCAGATATATAATCACTACAGTACTACTGCATTATTTTGATTGTCGTATGTGCTTTTGAGAAAAAATAAATATGTAGCCATGATGTGATCCTCTGATTTTCTGGTATTTTGAGGGTATAATTTTGTTTACCTGATTTTATTTATTTTTTAAACCACAGCTACTTGTACAGAGCTGATTTCACTGTACAGACGTTTTAAACCCCAAACCACACTACAATCTTCTTAGTTGATCAGACCTTGGCCTTCTTGTGAGAGTTGATTTCTTTCAGATAAACGATAACATTTGACTTCAGATTGACTGGAATATTGAAATGCACATTATGTAAATAAACATGCCATTTTTAGATTGTAGATGATGGATATAGCATGAGGTTGTTTCTATTGTTTTTAGAATATATTACAAAGAAGCAAAAAGATCCCTGATGAATTCATTATTCCATATTAAGATTTTACCTGTTTTATTTTGTATATCTGTTTTTAAATTGTATCAATTTATGACCCAAATGGCCCAAAACGGTCACTCTTCCTTCCCGAGATGAGACTAATTTCTTTCTAAGGTGGTCTGATGATAAATTCCCTCAAATGAAACCCTGTATCAATAGTTTTACCATTTTCACACTACTGCTGTGAGCCAAACTAAGCCGAACCGAGTCGTACTGGGGTGGCCTGGTTAAGCATCCACCATAGTTGCTGAAAATGACAATGTGATCGTAAAAATATCAGAGCCAGCAAATTATGATTTGGGTTGGCTCAGTAGTGTGAAACCGGTCATTGTTTTAGCTCAGACCCCAGATGTTACGCTACAGCATTGAGATACCATTGCTACAATATTCCATCAATGTTGCAACAATGTTATCCCTTGTATGTGACCAGCAGACAGTGTTTTCTGTAACACACTTCCTCTCAAAACAACACTAAAGCTAAACCTAGGTTAGCTTCGGTTCTGTATTTGCTGATAGTCAAACGGTGTGACTTTGGCACAAATGACTGTTCTATTGGCTGGTGGACTTGCCAATAATTTTTATGCTTTGCAAGTTATTTAATAAACTTTTTCAGATGCCTGGTTGGAAGTGGATGTTAAATATTGTACAGAGAAATTGTATGCTATTGTCCCTAAAATAAAGTATAGTGACTGCTCATTGCTGATGTTGTCCATCTGAAATCTGAATTGTTTTTACCTAATAATGTTGGTGCTGAAAACAGACCACTAGATGGCAGCGTTTAGCATTGAATGGGTTTCATCTTCATGCATCACTATAACAAGTATGGGTCATACACTGCTTGACTTTATTCAATAAGTAGAGCCAAATCATTCTATTTACACACAGGGAATATACACGTGGAAGAAAYATTTTGATCAGGTCATTCRTTGTCAGTCCGTGAGGGGATGGTTCGGGGTCCCRTGTCTTTCAGTAGTTGTCCAAAACCAACCCTCAAACTAGACCCAATATTAAAGAATATTACCTTTGACAAGCATATCGACTCTCTTCAAACTGAAAGAAAACATTTCAATATTGATGCAGATACCTTAAGAATTATCTATAGAAACCTTATAAAAACCTATGATGGATAGTGTGCAGGCAAATTGTCTTCTACTGAGATGATGTCATGCAGACTCACCTTGATGACAACTTGCTTGTCAAAATGATGTATAGAATGGGATTTCCTCTGGAGGAACTTACACATGAAAGAAAATGTGGCGTAAATRTCTGTGCAGTAATTCCCAGCAATAATATACCCGCTTTTGTGTAGCCTTCTGTTCATACATCCTTACCATTGTGAACCATTTGAAAATGTAAAGGTTCTTCATCGTAGAGGTCATTCAAGTGTTTTATCGCAATTATCAGGCAACGTTCATGAATGAACAGACCTGGGGGGGAAATCAGGCCAAATCATTGATGTGTAATAAGATAGTATCCCTGCCTCACAATCTATTGAATAAATCCTAACTTTTTTTTTACTCATTCACTATGATGACTGAAGTTCTGAGCTCAACACTGTCTTGCTCACTGTCTCATAACTACAGCACCAGTAAGCAGTGGTGGGAAAAGTATAGTGATAGTAGTAGAAGGCTTTAAATGACCATGGAGTATGATTGCTTTGGAGTTCACCATACACAGCAGACTTGGGCAGAATATCATTGTACTTTGTAGTTTATTTCAAATGCCAACTAAAGGCAACTACTTTCCTTTGAAATTCAAATACAGGTCTCAGAAAAACAAATATTTGGAAGTATTTTGAATACCTCTCAGAAAGATAAATAATATTTGAAGGTATTTGAATATATGCAATTATTTGAAAATATATATGATCATGGTTTGGAGGGCTTTCAGTTATCAATCAAATGTGTTTATAAAGCCATCTTTACATCAGCCGATGTCACAAAGTGCTATACAGAAACTCAGCCTAAAACCCCCAAAAACTCCCTAGAAAAGCAGGAAGCTAGGAAGAAACCTAGAGAGGAACCAGGCTTTGAAGGGTGGCCAGTTCTCTTCTGGCTGTGCCGGGTGGAGATTATAACAGAACATGGCCAAGATGTTCAAATGTTCATAGATGACCAGTAGGGTCAAATAATAATCACAGTGGTTGTAGATGGTGCAACAGGTCAGCACCTCAGCAGTAAATGTCAGTTGGCTTTTCATAGCCAATCATTCAGAGTTAGAGACAGCAGGTGCGGTAGAGAGAGTCGAAAACCGCAGGTCCGGGACAAAGTAGCACGTCCGGTGAACAGGTCAGGGTTCCGTAGCTGCAGGCAGTTGAAACTGGAGCAGCAGCACGACCAGGTGGACTGGGGATAGCAAGGAGTCATCAGGCCAGGTAGTCATGAGGCATGGTCGTAGGGCTCAGGTCTTCTGAGAGAAGAGAAAGAAAGAGAGAGAGAGAGAAAAAAATTGAGAATTAAAGGGAGCATACTTAAATTCACACAGGACACCGGATAAGACAGGAGAAATACTCCAGATATAACAGACAGACCCTAGCTCCCGACACAAACTATTGCAGCATAATTACTGGAGGCTGAGACAGGAAGGGTCGGGAGAGTTATAAATCTTAATATATAGCTTCAAATTAAATACTTCACGATTGAAGAAAAAAATTGACAACCTGTTAGGGCGCATGAACCGGTGAAATTGCAGAGTGCGATATTCAAAATACAAAAATCGTAGTATTAAACATTCATGAAAATACAAGTGTCATACATCATTTAAAAGCTTAACTTCGTGTTAATCCAACCGCGTTTTCAGATTTCAAAAAGGCTTTACGGCGAAAGCATACCATGCGATTATCTGAGGACAGCGCCCCACATCAAAATACTTTTTCAACCAGCACAGGCGTCACAAAATCACAAATAGCGATTAAATAAATAACTTACCTTTGAAGATATTCCTCTGTTTGAATGGTCGTTCTGTTCGATAAAGTCCTTCTTTATATCCCAAAAAGTCTGTTTAGTTGGCGCCAATGATCTCAGTAATCCACTGGTTCAACATGCATACAAACTAATCAAAAAGGTTACCGGTAAAGTTCGTCCAAACAAGTCAAACGATGTTTCTAATTAATCCTCAGGTATTCTAATATCAAAATAAATGATAAAATTTAGGACGGTGAATAGTATGTTCAATAGGGAAATAAATAACAAAGAGCGCGCACCTCATTCAAGCGCCAACAAGACTATTTTTCTAATGAAAGACACCTTGGAAAAACTACAACTACTTGCTCATTTTTCAAAAAACAAGCCTGAAACCCTTTCTAAAGACTGTTGAAATCTAGTGGAAGCCATAGGAACTGCAATCTGAGAGGAATTATTTTGTATATCCCATCGGCTAGCATTGAAATGGCCTGTGACCTCAACAACAACAAAAAATTCTGGATGGATTTTCCTGGTGTTTTCACCTGCCATATCAATTCTGTTATACTCACAGATATTATTTGAACAGTTCTAGAAACTTCAGAGTGTTTTCTATCCAATGCTACCATATATGCATATCCTAGCTTCTGGGCCTGAGTAACAGGCAGTTTACTTTGAGCACGTCAGTCTTCCGGAATTCCGAACAATAACCAGTATGCTAAAGAAGTTTTAAACATAAACATTTATCAATCGAAGTAATGGAAAGTAATACAAATGTAAACCAAAGAGATTTTATTTTATTATTGAACATTTATTTTTCTGAATTTATTTACATCATGGTCATATCCTATGGTTCTTTAACGGTAATTTTAGATGGTGGTTAAGCTAGAGAGATATTTTTTTAATTGGATGCGTCTCAATCCACAGCATTCGCCTATGTCGCACTTCCGCATCTGTGATGAAAGGTAACAACAGAGCTAGAGCAGTGTTTGTTAGACAATGAGACATCCCAAAAAATCAGTCTTCTCACAAAATTGTCTGTAGCATCTGAACGGTTTGGCCTACAAACTAGATGAGACTCTCATGAACACGATGTGACCCCCGCATGGGTCTTGGGACTCGTCTAAAGCCGATCTGTCAACTTCTGTCTGTAGAGTCCGAACARAGCTTTTGAAATGGTGCCGACAGAGAGGGTTGCCTAGCTTTTAGCTCTTAGGAAACGTTGCAGTATTTTGTTAATGTATGTGTTATTTCTTACATTATTAGCCAGAAATGTTTTTGTGTTATTACATACAGCCGGTAAGAACTATTGGATATCAGAGCGGTGGTAACTCACCAGCACTACCAGCATTACGACCAGGAATACGACTTTCCTGAAATAGGATCCTTTTTTCATACTCCCCAGGGCACTTGAACTGATTCCAGAGGCCGAACCAAAACAACGCTGGTGAAGGAGTGGTACTCGGAGTGGTCTTCTAGTCCGACTTAGGAGGCGCGCATACCACCCACCGCTTCCGAGTATATTACTCGCTAATGTTCAGTCTCTGGATAATAAAGTTGACGAGCTCAGGGTAAGGATCTCTTTCCAGAGAAACACATCAGGGATTGTAACATACTCTGTTTCATGGAGACATGGCTCTCTCGGGATATACTGTATAAGTCTGTCCAGCCAGTTGGGTTCTCAGTTCATCGCACAGACAGGAAAAAATATCTCTCTGGAAAGAAGAAGGTCTGGGGTGTATGTTTCATGATTAAAGACTCATGGTGTGATTGTGATAACATACAGGAACTCAAGTCCTTTTGTTCACCCGACCTAGAATACCTCACAATCATATGTTGACCGCATTACCTCCCAAGAGAATTCTCTTCAGTTATAGTCACAGCCGCGCATATCCCTCCTCAAGCCGATACCACGATGGCCCTCAAAKAACTTCACTGAACTTAATGCAAACTGGAAACCACATATCCTGAGGCCGCATTTATTGTAACTGGGGATTTTAACAAAGCAAAAAGAATGCCGAAATTCTATCAACACATTGACTGTAGTACTCGAGCTGCTAAAACATTTGACCACTGCAACTTCAACTTCCGGGATGCCTACAAGAGCCTCCCCCGACCTCCTTTCGGCAAATCTGATCACGACTCCTTTTTCTACCTCCCGTTCTATAGGCGGAAACTCAAACAGGAAGTACCCATGCTAAGAACTATTCAACACTGGTCTGACCAATCAGAATCCACGCTTCAAGATTGTTTTGATCACGAGGACTTGGATATGTTCCGGGTACATTTACATTTACATTTAAGTCAGTTAGCAGACGCTCTTATCCAGAGCGACTTACAAATTGGTGCATTCACCTTATGATATCCAGTGGAACAACCACTTTACAATAGTGCATCTAACTCTTTTAAGGGGGGGGGGGTTAGAGGGATTACTTTATCCTATCCCTAGGTATTCCTTAAAGAGGTGGGGTTTCAGGTGTCTCCGGAAGGTGGTGATTGACTCCGCTGACCTGGCGTCGTGAGGGAGTTTGTTCCACCATTGGGGTGCCAGAGCAGCGAACAGTTTTGACTGGGCTGAGCGGGAACTGTACTTCCTCAGAGGTAGGGAGGCGAGCAGGCCAGAGGTGGATGAACACAGTGCCCTTGTTTGGGTGTAGGGCCTGATCAGAGCCTGAAGGTACGGAGGTGCCGTTCCCTCCACAGCTCCGTAGGCAAGCACCATGGTCTTGTAGCGGATGCGAGCTTCAACTGGAAGCAAGTGGAGAGAGAGCGGAGGAGCGGGGTGACGTGAGAGAACTTGGGAAGGTTGAACACCAGACGGGCTGCGGCTTCTGGATGATTTGTAGGGGTTTAATGGCACAGGCAGGGAGCCCAGCCAACAGCGAGTTGCAGTATCCAGACGGGAGATGACAAGTGCCTGGATTAGACCTGCCGCGCTTCCTGTGTGAGGCAGGGTCGTACTCTGCGAATGTTGTAGAGCATGAACCTACAGGAACGGGTCACCGCTTTGATGTTAGTTGAGAACGACAGGGTGTTGTCCAGGATCACGCCAAGGTTCTTAGCACTCTGGAGGAGGACACAATGGAGTTGTCAACCGTGATGGCGAGATCATGGAACGGGCATCCTTCCCCGGAGGAAGAGCAGCTCTGTCTTGCCGAGGTTCAGCTTGAGGTGGTGATCCGTCATCCACACTGATAGTTTGCCAGACATGCAGAGATGCGATTCGCCACCTGGTTATCAGAAGGGGGAAAGGAGAAGATTAATTGTGTGTCGTCTGCATAGCAATGATAGGAGAGACCATGTGAGGATATGACAGAGCCAAGTGACTTGGTGTATAGCGAGAATAGGAGAGGGCCTAGAACAGAGCCCTGGGGGACACCAGTGGTGAGAGCACGTGGTGCGGAGACAGATTCTCGCCACGCCACCTGGTAGGAGCGACCTGTCAGGTAGGACGCAATCCAAGCGTGGGCCGCGCGCGGAGATGCCCAGCTCGGAGAGGGTGAGAGGAGGATCTGATGGTTCACAGTAACAAAGGCAGCCGATAGGTCTAGAAGGATGAGAGCAGAGGAGAGAGAGTTAGCTTTAGCAGTGCGGAGCGCCTCCGTGACACAGAGAAGAGCAGTCTCAGTTGAATGACTAGTCTTGAAACCTGACTGATTGGATCAGACGAAGGTCATTCTGAGAGAGATAGCAGGAGAGCTGGCCAAGGACGGCACGTTCAAGAGTTTTGGAGAGAAAAGAAAGAAGGGATACTGGTCTGTAGTTGTTGACATCGGAGGGATCGAGTGTAGGTTTTTTCAGAAGGGGTGCAACTCTCGCTCTCTTGAAGACGGAAGGGACGTAGCCAGCGGTCAAGGATGGGTAGCCTCCAAGAATAATATCGACGCATATACTGATACGGTGAGTGAGTTTGTCATGAAGTGTATAGGAGATGACTATTAACACCTATCCTAACCAAGAACCGTGGATAGATGGCAGCATTCGCGCAAAAACTGAAAGCGCGAACCATCGCATTTAATCATGGCAAGGTGACTGGGAATATGGCCAAATAAAAACAGTGTAGTTATTCCTTCCGTAAGGCAAAATGTCAATATAGAGACAAAGTAGAGTCGAAATTCAACGGCTCAGACACGAGACGTATGTGGAAGATTCTACAGACAATCACGGACTACAAAGGGAAAACCAGCCATGTCGCGGACACTGGCGTCTAAATTCCGGACAAGCTAAACAACTTCTTTGCCCACTTTGAGGATAACACAGTGCCACTGACACGGCCCGCTACCAAGGACTGTGGGCTCTCCTTCTCCGTGGCCGACGTGAGTAAGACATTTCAACATGTTAACACTCGCAAGGCTGCCGGGCCAGACGGCATCCCAAGCCGTGTCCTCGGAGCAGGCACCGACCARCTGGCTGGAGTGATTACGGACATATTAAATCTCTCCCTATCCCAGTCTACTGTCCCCACATGCCTCAAGGTGCCAACCATTGTTCCTGTACCCAAGAAAGCAAAGGTAACTGAACCAAATGACTATCGCCCCATACACTCACTTCTGTCATCATGAAGTGCTTTGAGAGACTAGTCAAGGGTCATATCACCCTCATCTAACCAGACACCCTAGACCCACTTCAATTTGGTTACCGCCCCAATAGATCCACAGACGATACAATTGCCATCTCACTGCACACTGCCCTATCCCATCTGGACAAGAGGTATACCTATGTAAGAATGCTGTTCATTGAGTATAGCTAGGCATTCAACACCATAGTACCCTCCAAGCTTGAGGCCTTGGGTCTGAACTCCGCCCTGTGCAACTGGGTCCTGGACTTCCTCACGGGCCGCCCCCCAAGTGGTGAAGGTAGTAAAAAACACCTCCACTTTGCTGATACTCAACACTGGGGCCCCACAAGGATGTGTGCTCAACCCCTTCCTGTACTCCCTGTTCACAAATGACTGCGTGGCCTCGCACACCTCCAACTCAATCATCAAGTTTGCAGACAACACAACAGTAGTACTGTAGGCCTGATTACCAACAATGACGAGACAGCCTACATGGAAGAGGTGAGGGCCCTGGGAGTGTGGTGCCAGGAAAATAACCTCTCACCCAACATCAACAAAACAAAGGAGTTGATTGTGGACTTCAGGAAACAGCGGAAGGAGCACCCCCCTATCCACATCGACGGAATCGCAGTGGAGAAGGTGGAAAGCTTTAAGTTCCTCAGCATACATATGACAAACTGAAATGGTCCACCCACAAAAACAGTATGGCGAAGAAGGCGCAACAGCACCTCTTCAACCTCAGGAGGCTGAAGAAATTTTTCTTGGCACCTAAAACCCTCACAAACTTTTACAGATGCACAATTGAGAGCATCCTGTCGGGCTGTATCACCACCTGGTACGGCAACTGCACCGCCCACAACCATATCACCGGGGGGGGGCAAACTACCTGCCCTCCAGGACACCTACAGCACCCGATGTCGGAAGAAGACCAAAAATATAATCAAGGACAACAACCACCCGAGCCACTGCCTGGTCACCCCGCTATCATCCAGAAGGCGAGGTCAGTACAGGTGCATCAAAGCTGGGACCGAGAGACTGAATACCAGCTTCTATCTCAAGGATATCAGACTGTTAAATAGTCATTACTAGCACATTAGAGGCTGCTGTCCTATATACATAGACTTGGAATTACTGGACACTTTAATAATGGAACACTAGTCACTTTAATAATGTTTACAGTACATATTTTGCATTACTCATCTCATATGTATATACTGTATTATATCCTATTCTACTGTATCGAAGTCTATGCCGCTCTGACATTGCTCTGCCAATATTTATATATTCTTAATTCCATTCCTTTTCTTTAGAGGTGTGTGTATTGTTGTAAAATTGTTAGATATTACTGTTAGATATGACTGCACTGTTAGAGCTAGAAACACAGGCATTTCACTACACCCTCAATAACATCTGCAAAACACATGTATGTGACAAATAAATTGTATTTTATTATATTTGAGTTTGGGCTTCACACTAATATTACCCCTCTGTGGAAAGGGGAAACTCTCACAAACACATACATTTTGCTTTGCTCTAGGACACCCACAGGCCTCACAAGACTCTTCTGAAGGTCCCCTGGGACCAATTGAAAAAATGAATGGAAGCGCAATATGTAAAGTATTGGTTCCATGTTTCATGAGCTGAAATAAAAGATCCCAGAAATGTTTCGTATCCACAAAAAGCTTTTTCTCAGATTTGGTGCACAAATTTGTTTACATTCCAGTTAGTGAGCATTTCTCATTTGCCAAGATAATCCATCCACCTGACTGGTGTGGCATATCAAGAAGCTGATTAAACAGTATGATCGTTACACAGGTGCTCCCTGTGCTGGGGACAGTAAAACGTCACAAGAAAATGTGCAGTTTTGTCACACAACACAATGCCACAGATGTCTCAAGTTTTGAGGGAGTAAGCAAATGGCATGCTGACTGCAGGAATGTCCACCAGAACTATTGTCAGAGAATTTAATGTTAATTGATCTACCATAAGCGTCGTTTCAGAGAATTAAGCAGTACGTCCAAGCGGACTCATAACTGCAGACCATGTGTATGGCATCGTGTGGGCGAGCGGTTTGCTGATGTCAACGTTGTGAACAGAGTGCCCCATTGTGGCGGTGGGGTTATGGTATGGTCAGGCATAAGCTATGGACAACGAACACAATTACATTTTATCGATCGCAATTGAATCCACAAAAATACTGTGACGAGATCCTGAGGTCCATTGTGAGGCCCTTTTGTTTAAAGGTATCTGTGACCAACAAATGTATTGACAGTCATATGAAATCCATAGATTAGGGCCTAATTAATTAATTTCAACTAACTGATTTTCTCATATGAAATGTAACTCAGTAAAATTGTAGAAATTGTTTAATGTTGCATATATATTTTTGTTCAGTATATATTGTGCATTTGGAAAGTATTTCCACCCATTGACTTTTTCCAAAATGTTGTTATGTTCCAGCCTTATTCTAAAATGTATTAAAATGTTTAAGAGACTTGTCCTGAAGCCACACCTGAGCTATCTTGGCTGTGTGCTTAGCGTTGTTGTCCTGTTGGAAGGTGAACCTTCACCCCAGTCTGAGGTCTTGTGCGCTCTGGAGCAGGTTTTCATCAAAGATCTCTCTGTACTTCTCTCCGTTCGCTCAGTTTGCGTGTGTATGGACCACATACTTCGCTCTGTACTGTACTTCGGTCTGTTTGCGTGTGCATGGACCACTTAAAGTATTTAGTGATATGGACATCGAGGAACTTGAAGCTCTGGACCCGCTCCACTGCAGCCCTGTCGATGAAGATGGGGGCATGCTCGTACAACCCCGTTTCCTGTAGTCCACGATAAGCTTYTTGGTCTTACTGACGTTGGGGTAGAGAATGTTGTCCTGGCACCACACTGCCAGGTCACTCACCTCCTACCTGAATGCTCTCTCGTCGTCGCCAGTGATCAGGCCTATCACCGTCGTGTCATCAGCAAACTTGATGATGGTGTTGCAGTCGTGCGTGGTCTTGCAGTCGTGGGTGAACAGGGTGTACAGGAGGTGTAATGGCGATTCCCTATGAAAATCCACTGGCACAGTAGAGAGCCGTCCATAACATAACAGTTTTCCGAAATGTTACTCTTTTTGGGTAAAGTTCCCATTTATTGAGCATATAAAATATAAATAGCTCCAATACACATATTCCTATACAAAAGGTGCAGAGAGATGCATTCTATATGCTGTATCTGTGATACGGTAAGAACTCCTCTCACCTGTGTTAACCCTTCCTGATCACCTGTGCTACCTATATACACACACACATGTGACCAGACCCCAACATATATTGCCCTCTAGTGTACAAAAATATGTATATTAGAAGTGTTTTATGGATGCTATTGTGACACCTGGTGGACATCTATGGTTAACCTGTAAAATAGAGAATTAATGGTTATGGGTAAAAGATGGTGTCAGTAACCAGTGGTGGAAAAATGTACAAGACATAATTTAAAAACAAAGCATATTTTTGTTTAGTGAATCCGCCAGATCAGAGGCAATAGGGATGACCAGGGATGGTATCTTGATAAGTGCATGAATTTAACTATTTTCCTGTCCTGCTAGCCATTCAAAATGTAATTAGTACTTTTGGGTGTCAGAGAAAATGTAGGAGTAAAAAGTACATTATCTTTATGAATGTAGTGAAGTAAAAGTAAAAGTTGTCAAAAAAGTAAACTACAGATACACCAAAAAAAACTACTTAAAATATTTTTACTTAAGTACTTTACACCATTGTCAGTAAATCATGAGGGGAAGTGATTGCACCTGATGGAAGACACCTAGTAGAGCTTCAGTTTTCTACCATTTCTTTTGAAATTGTATTTGGCTTTTGCTACCATTTCTTTAGGATTTAATTTGGCTTTTGCTACCATTTATTTTGGATTTAATTTGGCTTTTGGTACCATTAATTTGTTTATGCTTTATTTGACCATTTACCAACCTGGAATCTGTATGACTAACAATAGACAATTAATAAATACATTTGAACTGCAACAACTTATTTTTTCTATGTTAATGCAAAAGGAACCAAACCTGTATTTAGGCGTTTATAGACGTGGCCTTTTAGTTGGCTATATGGAAGCCAGGCCATTACATAATCTGATACGGGGACGGTTTCGAATGGATTTATGAACAATGCAACGTATGAATATTCGTCTGGAAATGTTTGCGCAGCATCAATGGAACACTGTTGATTGCAATTCTCACATTGGATTGGCGTGAAGAGTGCCTTTGTGTGCGAATGTTTGATGTGACTTGGAACCCAATGGAATGCTGTGCTTAGATCGCTGTGAAGAGTATCAAATGCACTGCATAGGCTATTGGAATTGTGGCATTACTGTGAAAATGGACTTCATCTGTAATATTGAACGCATAGGTATTGGAACTGTGTAACTTTGGAATTGCAGTGAAGAGTGGCTTCGTGAGCAATATTTGAACGCTTTGCATATTAGAACTTTGATTGTGGGGTGGCTTATGGATCATTGTGGTTTGGAAGCCTTAGGAAGAAGATTCATGTCAGGTCATATGAAACGTGAATTTTGCAAGATTGCTCTCTGGTGATTCACATCGAACAAGATTCGTTTCTATTGGATTCATGTGAACTGTTAAAATAACTGTATTCCGTGATTTTTGCTATGGTACTGTGAATTGTGTTGATTGTAAAAACGAAGACAAGTGACATTTGATCTTGGGCGCCTTTGAAGATGCGCGCTTCTTTGGAATGCCGTTTGGGTCTTTGCGTGTCAAAAAAGATACACGTCAAATAACACTTTGTCACGTCAAATAACAGTTCTATTATAGAATGTTGTGTGTTCTGAATTTGCACGTGTAAGCCAAGCGCCACAACTACTATCAGTAGCACTGTCAAAGCTGTACAAAAAAAAGTCTGCAAACACCGGCCACGAACGATGTGTTTACAATACCGCATTGGTAATAAGGCATTATTTGTTCGACCGCAATTTCTGGGGTAGCTAGCTTTAGCTCGGTGCCTAGCTAACACCAATACAACCAGCCTGAAATCGATGACCAGTAGAAACTGCAGTCATTTTCATTATTCTTAGCAATGATTTAGGAATCCTTGTTGTTCGCTAATTGAGTTAGCCAGGTACTTAACCCTGTTGCCCAAAATTAAAGTTATAAGCAGGCAGTTAGCTTCATCTGGCTAGTGAGGCTCGACCTGACCGGGTTATGAGTTGTGAAGTTAGCCACAATAAGGATTAGGCACAATAGTGGAATTTGCGGTTTGCCTTCAAAATAAAAGTACCTATTTCAAATCAAATTATATTAGTCACATGCGCCGAATACAACAGTGAAATGCTTACTTACTAGCCCCTAACCAACAATGCAGTTTAAAAAAATACAGATAAGAATAAGAGATAAAAGTAACAAGTAATGAATGAGCAACAGGGAAATAACAATAGCGAGGGCTCCGGTTATTTGAGGTAGTATGTACATGTAGGTATTTGAAAGGGATGCAGAAGGTTACAATTGGTGGAATCATGCCATATTTAGACTAGATAATGTTAAACAAGGTTGGAATGTGAAGCAATGAAATGGGGTCTCAGTCTACTCGGTGACACCCACAGAACACAACTGTGAAGAGTTTACGCAAATATTAGCGTTGTAGCTCTTATCACGGGACTGTGACTGTGTGAAATAACCTCCCCAGTCAGCCTATTGTGTGTATTGGCATTCATATTGCACTGTACAGCTTTACCTAAGGATTGGGAATCAATTAAATGGGGTATCAGACTACTCAATACCCAATATATTTTTTCCCAACATCCTTCTCAGAGTTATCAGACTACAAAACATCCACACAGTATTGTTTTTCCTCGGGAATAGTGTTCAATACACATAGGTTGACAATAAATGTGTCTCAATTCACAGTTGTTTCAGAGTCCCGCAATAAGAGCTATGACACTAATGTTCTCTGGGTGTCACTGAGTAGACTGATACCCCATGTCATTGGTCCACAATCCATAGGCAAGGCTTTTATATAACAACATTCTAACCTCGTTTAGCATGATCTATTCAATTATGGCATAATTCTACTATTTATATTAATTTCATCACTGTCAATGACATACTTTTATTTTGAAGGCTTACCGATTGGTCAACAGGTTGATTTGACACTTAAAATATTCTACAATTATGTAAGCGAGTGCAGGCATCAGGGGAGTGTCTTGACGGGATCTCGCCCCAGATATCTCGCTGGACTCATATGGTAGCAGGGTGAAAACTGAGATCTGGATTGGATGCATGTAGAAACTGTCCCATTATGAAGTACATCCTAGCTCCATATATGAAATGTTGGAGATGTGTATCTGCAGCATGTCTACTCCATATATATAATAAAATGTCAGGTATTCGGATATATATCCTCTGATATTTCATCTTTTGGCTCAGTGGATGGTAATTCAAACCAGGATTTAGTTCTATGTGGTAGTTAGTTTGGTCTTCTCTGCTACCCAGAACCCCTCAAACCAATCAGGTACATTTCCTTTTATTTCCTAAACCAGGAACTCTGTGTAGAATAAGATTGTAGATGTGAGATATTACCTTAGAAGTGTTTGTTTTTTTAAATCAATGTCTGAGCAAGTGAATCATTCATTGTTCCAATTTCAATCAAACATTTGTAGACTACATTAGAATGACTTGTGTCTTTGTGGATTTGTTTTTTTAAAGAAATCTTGTCAGAATGCTTTTGCTTAAAAAAGTTTCCTATATGTGTAATTCTTGACTTTAATTATTTGCTTACTTACCCTCTAGTGTTTTTATCCCTGAAAGATAAATACTTCCACAGCATTATGAGTAAATATAGAAAGTATAAAGATCTACTGAGAGATATTCCTCACTTTCCAGGTAATGCGTTTTATTTATATTTATATTCTATTTCTGTTATGTGATATTTTATTCCTGTCAGTTTCATAGAGATGTAATAAAATAATCATAACTGGATAAACAATTTTAAAAATGTAAAATCCAGAGTGTTTTCTAAACTGCAGCCCAGAAAACAGGGGGAAAAAGTAATCTTAATAAATGTTATTATGAATTGACAGATATGCCCAGGCCAATTTATGGTAGTATTCAGCACCTGCTACAGCCTCCTGATGATTAATTGGAAAGGATATACTGTAGCTTTCATGAGCAGTCGATGTTACATTCCAGTCTCATTTTTAACACAACATTTCAGTATAATTTATAACAGCCACTTCCAACTCATGTTCTATTTGATCAGCGTAGATGTTTGAATGTTTTAAAAAATAGATCAACCATGAGTGCCCATTAATGTGAATCTGTGTCCTTGTAATTCAGACATTTTTACTAATGGAATAACGCACAATCTGGCGCACCCCAAGAAAAGCTTGATGGGCCTCTACACTAAGTGGACAATGGAGAAGTACAACAATGTGATGATCAAGAACGTTGTCAAACTGTGTCAGATCCAGGACCATCATGCTATCCTGGAGGTAGCAGCTTATGTGATACACTTATAYCTATTTCACACAGTGGTTACCTGCAAAAAAATACAAGGCAATGTTTACATGACCTCCTTTCAAACAGCCTCAAACAGCCCCTTATTTACAATTTTTTTGCAGTTATACCCCTTTTATACATCACATCAAATGTATTTATAACACACTTTTTACATCAGCAGATGTCACAAAGTGCTTACACAGAAACCCAGCCTAAAACCCCAAACAGCAAGCAATGCCGATATAGAGGCACTAGGAAAAAGTGGTTGGGTGCAGGTTGCATAGGGTGCATCGCGTGCATAGGGTGCAATAAATCAGTACTTCAGGAGTAAATGTCAGTTGGCTGGCTATTCATAGCCGAATATTCAGAGATCGAGACAGCATGTGTGGTAGAGAGAGAAAGAGAGAGTCAGAGAGAGAGAGAGTCTCTCTCTACCGCACCTGCAGTCTCGACCTCTGAATGCACAGCTATGAAAAGCCAACTAACATTTACTCCTGAGGGGCACACCTGTTGCACCCTCTACAACCATTTGACCCTGCTGATCTTCTATGAACGTTTTAACATCTTGAAGAACAACTGGCCTTAATGGCCATGTACTCTTATAATCTCCAACCGCCATAGCCAGAAGAGGACTGGGCACCCCTCAGAGCCTGTTTCCTTTCTAGGTTTTGTTGTGGAAATTCTAACCAAGTAAGAGAGACTTTGTTATTTCTTCAATCAATCATCTTTACCTAATGTTGATTAATTATTGCAATAATGAAGCTGGTCGACACCACACTTTTGAGTGTTGGACCGAGAACTCAGACATCGAAAGAATGCATAGGTCTTATATAGTAGACCTAAAAAATAATTGTCATGGCTGGTTCCACAGAGCCCCTTGACAGCAACACAATTAAACCCAACCAAATCATGAGAAAACTAAAATTACTTGATACATTGGAAAGAATTAACAAACCAACAGAGCAAACTAGAATGCTATTTGGCCTTTAACTTCTCTAGGGTAGGGGGCAGCATTCGAAATTTTGGATGAAATGCATGCCCAAATTAAACTGCCTGCTTCTCGGGCCCAGAAGATATGATATGCATAACTGGTAGATTTGGATAGAAAACACTCTAAAGTTTCCAAAACTGTTAAAACCTCTCTGAACCACCCATCCCAGATCCGGGATCATTGTCATCAGAAACGCTGACTAGCATAGCCTAGCATAGCGCCACAGGTAAATAATATAATATAATATCATGAAATCACAAGTCCAATACAGCAAATGAAAGATAAACATCTTGTGAATCCAGCCAACATGTCCGATTTTTAAAATGTTTTACAGCGAAAACACAACATATATTTATGTTAGCTCACCACCATATCCAAAAAAACACAGCCATTTTTTCACAGCAAAGATAGCTTTCACAAAACCCACAAATAGAGATAAAATTAATCACTAACCTTTGAACATCTTCATCAGATTGACAGTCATATGACATCATGTTATACAATACATTTATGTTTTTTTCGATAATGTGCATATTTATAGCCACAAATCGTGGTTTTACATTGGCGCCATGTTCAGAAATGGCTCCAAAATAGCCAGAATAATTACAGAGAGCAACGTGAAATACAGAAATACTCATCATAAAACTTTGATGAAAATACACTGCTCAAAAAAATAAAGGGAACACTTAAACAACACAATGTAACTCCAAGTCAGTCACACTTCTGTGAAATCAAACTGTCCACTTAGGAAGCAACACTGATTGACAATACATTTCACATGCTGTTGTGCAAATGAATAGACAAAAGGTGGAATTTTAGGCAATTAGCAAGACACCCCCAAAAAAGGAGTGATTCTGCAGGTGGTGACCACAGACCACTTCTCAGTTCCTATGCTTCCTGGCTGATGTTTTGGTCACTTTTGAATGCTGGCGGTGCTCTCACTCTAGTGGTAGCATGAGACGAGTCTACAACCCACACAAGTGGCTCAGGTAGTGCAGTTCATCCAGGATGGCACATCAATGCGAGCTGTGGTAAAAAGGTTTGCTGTGTCTGTCAGCGTAGTGTCCAGAGCATGGAGGCGCTACCAGGAGACAGGCCAGTACATCAGGAGACGTGGAGGAGGCCGTAGGAGGGCAACAACCCAGCAGCAGGACCGCTACCTCCGCCTTTGTGCAAGGAGGTGCACTGCTAGAGCCCTGCAAAATGACCTCCAGCAGGCCACAAAATGTCATGTGTCAGCATTAGTCTCACAAGGGTATGAGGATCTCATCTCGGTACCTAATGGCAGTCAGGCTACCTCTGGCGAGCACATGGAGGGCTGTGCGGCCCCACAAAGAAATGCCACCCACACCATGACTGACCCATCGCCAAACCGGTCATGCTGGAGGATGTTGCAGGCAGCAGAACGTTCTCCACGGCGTCTCCAGGCTCTGTCACGTCTGTCACATGTGCTCATGTGCTCAGTGTGAACCTGCTATCATCTGTGAAGAGCACAGGGCGCCAGTGGCGAATTTGCCAATCTTGGTGTTCTCTGGCAAATGCCAAACGTCCTGCACGGTGTTGGGCTGTAAGCACAACCCCCACCTGTGGACGTCGGGCCCTCATACCACCCTCATGGAGTCTGTTTCTGACCGTTTGAGCAGACACATGCACATTTGTGGCCTGCTGGAGGTCATTTTGCAGGGCGCTGGCAGTGCACCTCCTTGCACAAAGGTGGAGGTAGCGGTCCTGCTGCTGGGTTGTTGCCCTCCTACGGCCTCCTCCACGTCTCCTGATGTACTGGCCTGTCTCCTGGTAGCGCCTCCATGCTCTGGACACTACGCTGACAGACACAGCAAACCTTTTTACCACAGCTCGCATTGATGTGCCATCCTGGATGAACTGCACTACCTGAGCCACTTGTGTGGGTTGTAGACTCCGTCTCATGCTACCACTAGAGTGAGAGCACCGCCAGCATTCAAAAGTGACCAAAACATCAGCCAGGAAGCATAGGAACTGAGAAGTGGTCTGTGGTCACCACCTGCAGAATCACTCCTTTTTTGGGGTGTCTTGCTAATTGCCTATAATTTCCACCTTTTGTCTATTCCATTTGCACAACAGCATGTGAAATGTATTGTCAATCAGTGTTGCTTCCTAAGTGGACAGTTTGATTTCACAGAAGTGTGATTGACTTGGAGTTACATTGTGTTGTTTAAGTGTTCCCTTTATTTTTTGAGCAGTGTACATGTTTTACATATAATTTAAGATACACTGGTTCTTAATGCAACTGCTGTGTTAGATTTAAAACATAACTTTAGTAAAAAGCATCCCATGCAATAATCTGAGACGGCGCTCAGCCATTCTCCGCCATGTTGGAGTCAACAGAAATACGAAATTACATCAAAAATATTCCCTTACTTTGATGAACTTTCATCAGAATGCAGTGCCAGGAATCTTAGTTCCACAATAAATCGTTGTTTTGTTTTATAATGTCCATTACTTCTGTCGAATTAGCAACTTTGGCTAGCATGTGTAGTTCACGTGTCCATACACATTTACGCTAATGAACAAAAACTTCAAAAAGTGATATTACAAATCGAATAAACTGGTCAAACTCAGTTGAGAATCAATCTTCAGGATGTTTTTCTCATATATATCCAAAAACGTCCCAAACAGAGCAGTTCTTCATGTCTATATACAGTGGGGAGAACAAGTATTTGATACACTTCCAATTTTGCAGGTTTTCCTACTTACAAAGCATGTAGAGGTCTGTCATTTTTATCATAGGTACACTTCAACTGTGAGAGACGGAATCTAAAACAAAAATCCAGAAAATACATTGTATGATTTTAAGTAATTAATTTGCATTTTATTGCATGACATAAGTATTTGATCACCTACCAACCAGTAAGAATTCCGGCTCTCACAGAACTGTTAGTTTTCTTTAAGAAGCCCTCCTGTCTCCATACCATTACCTGTATTAACTGCACCTGTTTGAACTCGTTACCTGTATAAAAGACACCTGTCCACACTCAATCAAACAGACTCCAACCTCTCCACAATGGCCAAGACCAGAGAGCTGTGTAAGGACATCAGGATAAATTGTAGACCTGTACAAGGCTGGGATGGGCTACAGGACAATAGGCAAGCAGCTTGGTGAGAAGGCAACAACTGTTGGCACAATTATTAGAAAATGGAAGAGTTCAAGATGACGGTCAATCACCCTCGGTCTGGGGCTCCATGCAAGATCTCACCTCGTGGGGCATCAATGATCATGAGGAATGTGAGGGATCAGCCCAGAACTACACGGCAGGACCTGGTCAATGACCTGAAGAGAGCTGGGACCACAGTCTCAAAGAAAACCATTAGTAACACACTACGCCTCATGGATTAAAATCCTGCAGCGCACGCAAGGTCCCCTGCTCAAGCCAGCGCATGTCCAGGCCCGTCTGAAGTTTGCCAATGACATCTGGATGATCCAGAGGAGGAATGGGAGAAGGTCATGTGGTCTGATGAGACAAAAATAGAGCGTTTTGCTCTAAACTCCACTCGCCATGTTTGGAGGAATAGAAGGATGAGTACAACCCAAGAACACCATCCCAACCGTGAAGCATGGAGGTGGAAACATCATTCTTTGGGGATGCTTTTCTGCAAAGGGGACAGGACGACTGCACCGTATTGAGGGGAGGATGGATGGGCCATGTATCGCGAGATCTTGGCCAACAACCTCCTTCCCTCAGTAAGAGCATTGAAGATGGGTCGTGGCTGGGTCTTCCAGCATGACAACGACACGAAGCACACAGCCATGGCAACTAAGGAGTGGCTCCGTAAGAAGCATCTCAAGGTCCTGGAGTGGCCTAGCCAGTCTCCAGACCTGAACCCAATAGAAAATCTTTGGAGGGAGCTGAAAGTCCGTATTTCCCAGCGACAGCCCCGAAACCTGAAGGATCTGGAGAAGATCTGTAGGGAGGAGTGGGCCAAAATCCCTGCTGCAGTGGTGGCAAACCTAGTCAAGAACTACAGGAAACGTATGATCTCTGTAATTGCAAACAAAGTTTCTGTACCAAATATTAAGTTCTGCTTTTCTGATGTATCAAATACTTATGTCATGCAATAAAATGCAAATTAATTACTTAAAAATCATACAATGTGATTTTCTGGATTTTTGTTTTAGATTCCGTCTCTCATAGTTGAAGTGTACCTATGATAAAATTACAGACCTCTACATGCTTTGTAAGTAGGAAAACCTGCAAAATCGTCAGTGTATCAAATACTTGTTCTCCCCACTGTAACCCATGGCAGAGAAGGACATCACATGCCCAGTGTGCGTGACCAAGAACTGGTAATCTGCCTGACCAGTCACTCCAATGGCTCTCATCCGGTCCCACATCAAGCTAGACGCTTCATTCCACGTTCTACTGCCTGTTGACATCTAGTGGAAGGCATATGAAGTGCATACAGATCCATAATATAGGAGAATTAAATAGGCGATGACTTTCACAGCGACCCATTTCAGAATTTTCCCTTCCTGTTTGGAAGTTTGCCTGCCATATGAGTTCTGTTTTATCACAGATATAATTCAAACCGTTTTAGAAACTTCAGAGTGTTTTCTATCCAATAGATAATAATATGCATATCATATGATCTAGGACAGAGTACGAGGCCGTTCAATTTGGGCACCAATTCATCAAAAGTGAAAATGTCGCCCCTATCCTAGAGAAGTTAAAATAGTGTCTGTGAGTATAACAAACTGATTTTGCAGGCAAAAGCCTGAGAAAAATCCATTCAGGAAGTAGTTTTTTTTTGTTGGTTTTGTAGTTTTCTATTCAATGCCATTACAGTATCCATTGAGTTAGGCCTCAAATTGCAGTTTCTATGCCTTCCACTAGATGTCAAAGTCTTTAGAAATTGTTTCAGGCTTGTATTCTGAAAAATGAGGACGTAAGAGCAGTCTGAATGAGTGGACCCTAAGTGTCACAGAGCTTTTTCATGCGCGAGACCGAGAGAGTGCGTTTCTTGTTTACCTTTTAAATTGACGACGTTATCTCTACCGCGTCAGAAACCCGGATCCGGGAGCACCCCCCACCCCCCACCAGTAAAAAAGCTGAATAGCATAGCTAGCATAGCGTCACAAGTAAATAGTAGCATCTAAATATCATTCAATCACAAGTCCAAGATACCAGATGAAAGATCCACTTTTTGTGAATCCAGCAATCATTTCTGATTTTTAAAATGTTTTACAGGGAAGACACAATATGTAAATCTATTAGCTAACCACGTTAGCAAAAGACACCATTTTTCTTGTCCACCATTTCTCTTCCACCAGTAGCTATCACCAATTCGGCCAAATAAAGATATTGATAGCCACTAACCAAGAAAAACCTCATCAGATGACAGTCTGATAACATATTTATTGTATAGGATAGTTTTTGTTAGAAAAATGTGCATATTTCAGGTAGAAATCATAGTTTACATTGCACCCACCACACAACTCGACTAGATAAATACAGAGAGCAACGTGTATTACCAATTTACTCATCATAAAACATTTCATAAAAATAGACAAAGCATAGCAATGGAAAGACACAGATCTTGTGAATTCAGACAATATTTCAGATTTTCTAAGCGTTTTACAGCGAAAACACAATAAATCGTTATATTAGCATACCACATGTGCAAACGTTACCAAGTATGAATTCAAGGCAACGGGAGCGATAACGTTATGATCACCAAAATATATAAATTTTTTCACTAACCTTCTCAGAATTCTTCCGATGACACTCCTGTAACATCATATTACAACATACATATAGAGTTTGTTCGAAAATGTGCATATTTAGCCACAAAAAAACGTGGTTATACAAGAGAATAGTAGCAAAACTGGCCTGAAAATGTCGGGCTAACTTTGAGAGTGATCTAGTCTAATCGATAGCTAATCATAAACTTGACTAAAAAATACAGGGTTGACAGGAATCGAAAGACAAATTAGTTCTTAATGCAATCGCTGACTTACATTTCTAAAATTATCCTTACTGTGCAATACCGGGTCCGCCAAAGCGAAGCTACACATAACAAAATGGCGATATATGCGTTTAAAAAAATTTCAACAGAACAGCGATTATTCATCATAAATAGTTCTTACTATGAGCTGTTCTTCCATCAGAATCTTGGGCAATGTATCCTTTCTCCGGTCTAATCGTCTTTTTGGTCGAAAGATGTCCTCTTGTCCCGTCGAAATGGCCAATAACGTTCGGTATGTACAGGAAACGTGCCCAGCTCATGGAAGGGCGTCACAAATAAATGCCTCAAAATCGCACTAAACGGATATAATTGCTATAAAACGGTTTAAATTACTACCTTATGATGTTTTAAACCCTATAACAAGTAAAAACATGACCGGCGATAATTACTGGCTAAACCAAGGCTTGGAAAGGGGTCGGTCCGACGCCCTTCATGCATCCAGCGCAGGATCCAAAAGAAAGCTACTTCCGGTCTTTTGTGTTTTATACAGGCCCTGATTGCGCAATCGACTCCATTCAAATTGTCACCACTTACTGACATCTAGAGGAAGGTGTAGCAGTGTTTGTATCCTCATAGCATTTCACGGGACATTAAAACTGACCTGGACCAGAGGCCAAGATTTCTGAAATCTCACTCCCTGTCAGGAAAAGTGCTGTAGATAGAGTTCTGTTCCACTCAGAGACATAATTCCAACGGTTATAGAAACTAGAGAGTGTTTTCTATCCAATAATAACAATAATATGCATATTGTACGAGCAAGAATTGATTACTAGGCAGTTTAATTTGGCAATGTCAAAAAAATAAAAGTGCTAACAGCACCCCTATTGACAAATTATTGTCCGGTTGAAATATTATCGATTATTTGCTAAAAACAACCTGAGGATTGAATATAAACATCGTTTGACATGTTTCTATGAACTTTACGATACAATTTAATTTTTTTTTGTCTTCCTGTTTTGACTGCGTTTGAGCCTGTGGATTACTGAAGAAAACGCGCAAACAAAACTGAGGTTTTTGGATATAAAGAGACTTCATCGAACAAAAGGAACATTTATTGAGTAAATGAATGTCTGCTGAGTGCAACCATATGAAGATCATCAAAGGTAAGGGATTCATTTTATCTCTATTTCTGACTTGTGTAACTGTTCTACTTGGCTGGTTACTGTTTGTAATGATTTGTCTAGTGGGCTATGTTCTCAAATAATCGTACGGTATGCTTTCGTCGTACAGCATTTTTWAAATCTGACACTGTGGTTGGATTCACAAGAAGTTCATCTTTAAACCTATGTAAAATATGTTTTGTTTTCTGAATTTTTATAATGAGTATTTCTGTTTTTGAATTTGGCGCCCAGCAGTTTCACTGGCTGTTGAAGAGGTGGGACGCTAACGTCTCACGTACCCAAGAGAGGTTAACAGAGAGTACACAGTGGAATACCTGACTACTCTGACTGACCACAAATTAAGAAGAGATTTGACTTTGTACTGACTCAGTGAGCATATAGCCTTGCCACTGAGAGAGGCCGCCATAGGCAGACCTGGCTCTCAAGAGAAGACGTGCACACTGCCCAGAAAATGAGGTGCAAACTGAGCTGCACTTCCTCACCTCCTGCCCAATGTATGACCATATTAGAGATACATATTTTCCTCAAATTACAGAGACCCACAAATAATTAGAAAACATATCTATTGGGTGAAATACCACAGTGTGCCATCACAGCAGCAAGATTTGTGACCTGTTGCCACAATAAAAGGGCAACCAGTGAAGAACAAACACCATTGTAAATGCAACCCATATTTATATTTAGAGAGAAAGAGAAAGGGAGAGACAGAGACGAAAACAGCAGGTCCGGGACAATGTAGCACATCCGGTAAACAGGTCAGGGTTCCATAGCAGCAGCGTCGACCAGATGGACTGGGAACAGTTAGGAGTCACCAGACCAGATGGTCCTAGGGCTCAGGTCCACCGGGAGGGTAGGGAGAGAGAGATAATTAGAGGGAGCATACTTAAATTCACACAGGACACCAGATAAGACAGTTGAATTACGCCAGATATAACAAACCGACCCTAGCCCCCAGGCACATAGACTATTGCAGCAAAACTGGAGCTGAGCAGGGGGTCGGGGACGCTGTGGCCCCCCCCCCCCCCCGTTTGACGATACCCCCGGACAGGGCAAACCAGACAGGATATAACCCCACCCAATTTGCCAAAGCACAGCCCCACATCTCTAGAGGATATCAACAGACCACCAACTTACAACCCTGAGACAAGGCTGAGTAAGCCCACGAAGATCTCCTCTACCGCACGAGCCGAGGGAGCGCCAAACCGGACAGGAAGAACATGATCCCCATTCAAGACAACGAGAACAGCTGCCTCTGATTGGGAACCATACACGGCCAACAAAGAAATAGACAAACTAGAATGCCCACCCAAATCACACCCTGACCTAACCAAATAGAGAAATAAAAAGGCTCTTTAAGTCAGGGCGTGACAGTACTCCTCACCCCCCCAAAGGTGCGGACCTGGCCGCAAAACCTGACTCTATAGGGGAGGTTCGGTGGGCATCTATCCTCGGTGGCAGCTCCCGTTCGGGACGTAGTCCCCGCTCCGCACGCTGATCCCTCCGCTTCCGTGGAACCGGACCGTGGATAGTCGCCGGAGACTCCGGACCGTGAATCGTCGCCGGAGGCTCTGGACTAGGAGCCCCCGCTGGAGGCTCTGGACTGCAGACCGCCGCTGGAAGCTCTGGACTGCAGACCGTCGCTGGAGACTCTGGACTGCAGACCGTCGCTGGAGACTCTGGACGCAGACCGTCGCTGGAGACTCTGGACTGCAGATCGTCGCTGGAGACTCTGGACTGCAGACCTTCTCAGGAGGTTCCATACTGTGGACCGTCTCAAGAGGTTCCGGACTGTGGACCGTCTCAAGAGGTTCGACTGTGGCGCTCTCAAGAGTTCCGACTGTGGACCGCTCAAGAGGTTCCGAACTGTGGACCGCCTCAAGAGGTTCCGACTGTGGCCCGTCTCAAGAGGTTCCGGACTGTGGCCCGTCTCAAGAGGTTCCGGACTGTGGACCGTCTCAAGAGGTTCCGGACTGTGGACCGTCTCAAGAGGTCCGGACTGTGGACCGTCTCAAGAGTTCCGGACTGTGACCGTCTCAAGAGTTCCGGACTGTGGACCTCCAAGAGGTTCCGGACTGTGGACCGTCTCAAGAGGTTCCGGACTGTGGACCGTCTCAGGAGGTTCCGGACTGTGGACCGTCTCAGGAGGTTCCGGACTGTGGACCGTCCAGGAGGTTCCGGACTGTGGACCGTCTCAGGAGGTTCCGGACTGTGGACCGTCTCAGGAGGTTCCGGACTGTGGACCGTCTCAGAGGTTCCGACTGTGACCGTCTCAGAGTTCCGGACTGTGGACCGTCTCAGGAGGTTCCGGAGTGTGGACCGTCTCAAGAGGTTCCGGACTGTGGACCGCCTCAGGAGGTTCCGGACTGTGGACCGTCTCAGGAGGTTCCGGCCGTGGATCATCACTGCAGGCTTCGTGCCATGGATCATCACTGGAGGTTTCGGCCATGGATCATCACTGGAGCGTTCGTGCCGTGGATCATCACTGGAGGCTTCGGCCATGGATCATCACTGGAGGCTCCGGCCATGGATCATCACTGCAGGCTTCGTGCCATGGATCATCACTGCAGGCTCCGGCCAGGATCATCACTGGAGGCTTCGTGCCATGGATCATCACTGGAGGCTTCGGGCCATGGATCATCACTGGAGCTTCGGGCCATGGATCATCACTGGAGGCTTCGTGTTCGTGCAATGGATGATCACTGGAGGCTTCGGGCCATGGATCACCACTGGAGGCTTCGTGCATGGAGCAGGCACAGGACGTACTAGGCTGGAGACACAAACTGGAGGCCGGGTGCATGGAGCTGGCACAGGATAACTGTACCGTGGAGGTGCACTGCAGGTCTGGAGCGTAGAGCTGGCACAACCTCCCTGGCTGGATGCTCACTTTAGCCCGGCAAGTGCGGGGCGCTGACACAGGACGCACTGGGCTGTACAGGCGCACTGGACATACCCTGCGTAGAGCTGGCGCAGGATATACTGGGCCGTGGCGGTTCACTGGTGGTCTGGAGCGTAGAGCTGGCACAACCCGTCCTGGCTGGATGCTCACTTTAGCCCGGCAAGTGCGGGCGCTGGCACAGGACGCACTGGGCTGTGGAGGCGCACTGGCGACACAGTGCGTAGAGCCGGCGCAGATATCCTGGACCGAGGAGGCGTACTGGAGACCAGGAGCGCTGAGCCGCCATAACCCGTCCTGGCTGGATGCTCACTTTAGCCCGACACGTGCGGCAAGCAGGCACAGAACGCACCGGGCTAAAGCAGGCACAGAACGCACCGCGCACTGGAGGCACGGTGCGCAGAACCGGAAAACATGGTATCTGAACCGTGATCAACTCCTCATCGTAATTACAGGAAGTTGGTTCATGTTCCCACCTTTGCTCCGCTCGCCACCCCGTGTGCCATCCCCAAAACATTTGGGGGCTGCCTCTCGGGCTTCCATCGTTTCCTTGATTCCTGGTTTCGTCGCCGTTCCTCTCTCGCTGCCTCCGCCTGCTTCCATGGCAGGGTCTTGTCCCCTGCCATAACCYYCTCCCATGTCCAGGATGTCCTCCACTCACTTTTCTCCCGGGCCCAGGTTCCCTGCTCCTCCTGGCCACGCTGCTTGGTCCTTTGGTGGTGGGATCTTCTGTTAAGCTCGTGGATAGAAGGAGACCAAGGTGCAGCGTGGTAGGCATACATTTTTCTTTATTAAAAATGACACTGAAAAACAACAAAATACAAAAACAAACGTAAAGCTATATGCAGTGCAGAAAGCAACTACACACAAACAAGATCCCACAACTGAAGGTGGGAAAAAGGGCTGCCTAAGTATGATCCCCAATCAGAGACAACGATAGACAGCTGCCTCTGATTGGGAACCATTGCCGGCCAACAAAGAAATAGACTAACTATAATGCCCACCCAAATCACAGCCTGACCTAATCAAATAGAGAAATAAAAAGGCTCTCTAAGGTCAGGGCGTGACAAGTCCATTCTAAATCAAAACAAACTTCACACATATATAATTTAGAGTAAAGACAAGATTAAATCAAGAATAGTCTGATGGGTGACAATATTAGCCTATCACTTGTGAATTATATATTCACTTGTGAATGATGCCCAGCATAAGGCAAGAAACACCGCATGTCTTTTTTTGGCAACTTTTTCTAATCATAGTCGCACACCTCATGTAGCCTAGCCCATGGGCTTATATGTTTTGATAAAGTTTGTATCACAACTAAAGTGGCCAAATAACTTCTTAAAATTAAGCTTTACCAGGAGTTTAGATCCTAACTGGCATAGATAATCAGCGTATTGTAGTATCTGGGATCTACATCTGTTTATATTAGTTGCTATGCTGTTACTAAGCAGTGATGTATTACGGCAGTGTTACGTTACTACACCTAATAGGATATGCACATGCGCACTATTGTGTCTTTTGGAGGGTGGAGGTTTGCACGGAGTAACCGGTAAAGAGGGGAATTCGTCATCTTCAACAGCATTCGAAAGCATGATATTATCCATAGGGCAAGCGTAGTTATGGCGGTTGTCTATAAGCACGTTTCTCTCTTGTTGATTAGCAATAGAACAGCTAACTTCTTCCTTTCTTTTTTTGTCACGACTTTGCATGGACATGCCGAAATAAATTATCCAATTATTATTCCAGTAACAGGAAAGGTCTTATATCTTGAACAAATAMAAATAGTAATGACTGTAAACTTGTTTTTTTTCACAATCTTTCTGAAGTTTGGTACGGAGCTCGGTAAAAAAGCGTCTGTTCAAGCCGCCATCTTCTAACACACTCAACGTGAACTCTGACATCGTGGCTACCCCTCTCCTTACTCATCAACTCCAGGTCTGACGCCATTGAGAAAATGGTTGGCGCGAACACCATGGTTATCGAAGGTTTGAAAAAGACTGTGGAGTTTGCATGTGGKGAAATYAAGGATGTGAAAACGAGAGTGGCAAAAGTTGAAAAAAGTGTGGAAAAGGTGGAAAAGAATAACAATGTCTACYATAGACGTCTCACTGATCTGGAACAATACACAAGAAGATGGAACCTGAGACTCTACGGCTTGCCAGAGGTGGAGAATGAAGATGTGCGAGGAGAGGCCATCCGCATCTGCCAAGAAGTTATGCCTGCAGAGAAGAACAAAGTCGGTGATACCATCGACGTTGTGCATCGCCTCAGCAAGAAGCAACAGCAAAACAATTAAATATCCTCTTCACTGCCAGATTCTACAGGGATGCTGTCTGGAAAGCTGCTAGGAAGAACGCCTTCCTTCAGAGCCATGGTCTGCGTTTCGCCCAGCATCTCAGCCCGGAGGACATAGAAAGAAGGAACAAGTTGTGGCCAACGATCAAGATAGCACGAAATGAGGGAAAGGCTGCTTACTTCGTCGGAGGACAAGGCTTCATCAACGGTTCAGAAATCCATATTCCTCCCTAAAATCTCACCAGAAGGAACAGGTTGATTGTTTCAGCCATGGTATTCTCATTTTCCTTATGTTGTTTAGCTAACAAGCATCAGGTGACTATTTTTCAGGAATACTCAGGTACTTCAATTTATTAGTTTGTTCTTGTATGACCAGAAGACCTATTTTGTTTACAAACTTACGAAGAAGATTGAAAGCTGTATTTATTTTCTATGTATACAGTAACTAAGATACTGTTTTAAAGGGCATACAGGTCTGCTCTGACTTTACACGGTTATTGTTCCATTTAGTTATTAATAGTTATTTCCAAAAAAAGAACTTAGGAACGTGTATATGTAAAACATTTTTTATTCAATTATTTTATGATCAGTTTTCATATGCACTTAAAATAGTAGGTACCCTTTTATTTAAATTATTATTTTGTATTTTATTTCTCAGAATAGTTCCTGATTACACTAAAGAGGGTTTTTAGTCTCTCTTACTACAAGAACCCTTGGTTTGGTCTTGAACATAATTTTCAGTTGAGTTGAATTTCAAAGCCGGATAACGTCTAGCTCAAAGTTTATGGAATAAGATATTTTCACTTTAAATTGACTTAAATGGTGCAGATCTCAGTTCCTTATCGTTTACGTTCACTGCTCCTACGTCTTTGACTCATCCTACTACAGTTTATACTTTTAATATAATCTTTGTTGTTTTGTCTTTGTCTTTAGTTTTCTTAATGCTAGGGGGTTACGAAACAATGTGAAGCGCAAGGCCTTATTTTTATTTGCTAAACAATTTCGAACAGATTTTTGCTTTCTTCAAGAGTCTCACCTCAATTTCGGCTGATGCAACTTCTGGAGGTCACAGTGGGGCAACGATATTTGGCTTTCCCATGGATCTGAACGCTCCGCTGGTGTCACTACAATGAAAATACCTTTGGTGGTAATATTCTACACTACTGGAATGTGACCCTTTGGTCACTTTATTTGTCTTGTGATCAGTTACAATGACATTACGCTCATTACTGTAAACTTCTACGGGTACAACACCAAACATGAGAATGATGAATTGCTTGAATCTATAGAGAAACATATACTTTATTGGTTATCTAAATTTCCCAATTCGTTATTATTGATAGGAGGGGACTTTAACATTACTATAGATAATTCAACTGATAGATGGCCCCCAGGTAGACCAACCAATCAGAATTTGGGTTTAATACTTTTTATGGAAAAGTTGGAGAGAGGTTTCCGGCGACAGATCATTCACTTGGAGTAACAAAACAGGTTCCAGACAATCCAGAATAGATTTTTGGCTTATATCCAAATGTATTGATAGTGAGTGTGTTACTACAAATATCTGTACTACTCCCCTCACAGACCATAGGGCCATTTACATTGATATCAAAATATTTACCCCTGATACTAACCTTGGCAGAGCATCCTACTGGAAGCTAAATAGCTCATTATTAAATAATGATATAGTTAAATTTGAGGTTAAAGATCTGCTCTCACACTTTTGGGAAAGGCTTGTGAAGAAAAATCTTATTGCAAGAACTGTGAGCTCTTTAAATTTGAGGTGTTCAAATACTTAGAAAATATGGTAGTAATCTTGCTAAGACCAGAAGAGCTGAAGAGGAAAAGGTGATCATTAAGATAACTTCCCTTTCTCAGAGGTCCCCAGCCGGCCTCTCGGGGGGAGGAGAAGATGGAACTAATTGAGTTACAAAATAAACTGGAGAATATATATAGATTAAAAGCAGAAGGAGCTTTATTAGATCTAGGAAAAAATGGATTGAGGAGGGAGAAATAATTCATCCTATTTCCTTTAGACTTGAGAAATTTCACTCTAAAATAACACTATCCATAAATTAAACATTGATGGTGTTATTACAGATGACCAAAAATGTATCGCTAAATACTGTAGCAATTTTTACAGAAAATTGTTTAGCTCTACGTATTGTCAGGAATCCACAGATATGTTTTTTAACTCACTGAATAATGTTCACTCTATCAGTGATATAGAATCTAAACAGTGTGATGAACTCATCAAAGTTGAAGAGATTATAGAGTCTATCAAACATCTAAAGAACAATAAATCACCAGGTGTTGATGGAATTACATCAGAATTTTACAAATTATTTTCTGAACAAATAGCTCCCTTCCTATTTGAAGTCTTTTTAGAGAGTATTAAAAACAATGTTCTCCCTCCTACAATGAGTCAGGGGTTAATAACACTGATACCTAAGCCTTAAAAAGAAGTGCTGGTCATCGATAACTGCCGTCCAATTTGTCTTCTTAATAATGACTATAAGATATTAGCCTTACTACTTGCAAAAATAAAGAAGACCTGGATGCAATCATTGATGAAACACAGTCTGGCTTCATGAGGAACAGACATATTTCTAACAATGTCAGACTAGTATTAGACATACTTGACTACTCAGACCTAATAACTGAGGATAGCTTCATATTATTTTTAGATTTTTATAAAGCATTTGACACAGTAGAGCATCAGTTTCTCTTCCACTCCCTTGAGAGACTTGGCTTTGGGGATTTTTTCTGTAAGGCTATTAAGACTCTCTATGCAAATGGTAACAGCTCTATCAAATTGAAATATGGCACCTCACCTAGATTTGAGTTAAAGAGAGGAATTAGGCAAGGTTGTCCTATCTCCCCGTACCTGGTTTTATTAATCACCCAACTTCTTACAAATTCTTTAAATAATAGTCCTGTGCAAGGTATTTCCATAGCTGGTAAAGAATTATTATAAGCCAGCTGGCTGATGATACTACACTTTTTCTGAAAGACGCTAACCAAATTCCCATATCGATCAATGTGATACAATCCTTTTCAAATCAAATCAAATTTTATTTGTCACATACAGATGGTTAGCAGATGTTAATGCGAGTGTAGCGAAATGCTTGTGCTTCTAGTTCCGACAATGCAGTAATAACCAACGAGTAATCTAACCTAACAATTCCACAACTACTACCTTAAACACACAAGTGTAAAGGGATAAAGAATATGTACATAAAGATATATGAATGAGTGATGGTACAGAACGGCATAGGCAAGATGCAGTAGATGGTATCGAGTACAGTATATACATATGAGTCACAAAAGCACAAAAAAACACATTTTCTTACAGTTCAATTTCTTTTTGTAGGGTATTTTAAGACAGTTAAATACTCTACTAACAAAAAAGCTGTTAGAATTGTAAGTGTATGTATGTCCCTTAAGGTCCTTGTGTAATTGTAATGTGATATTGTACCACCTAGCTCGATTGTCCATTGTATATCATCTATATATACTTGTGTTCCCTTATGTACTTTCTGTATTGATTTGTTGTTAATAAAAAACATTTTTTTAAATAAATAAAAAAATGTGCACTATTGTGCCGGGGACTGTAGAGCACGAGAGGTTTTGACTAAACGAAAACTAACTGTACTCCCGTCTCCTGCCTGGTCATTTCTCCACAACACAAATATTACATTGGCGACGAGGTGATTAAACTTCTTTAACGGACATTGCTTGAAGGGAAGAATGTTGCGTGAGTAATGAAACTCAAAATAATTATGTAATTCGTCAGTTATTTTTTATTTTCTTTCGCCAGTATAAAAGGCTAAACACTGCTAGTAGGTACAGTGTTCAGGAGCTGCCAAGTAGCAAGACTATTGGAGTCCAGAATAGCGACACTGCCCTCTGGTGGTTAAATAAATAAAAAACTGTCATTGAACCTATTGAAAATAGGCGATCTCAGTGGAGAAATATTGTCAAGAAAAAAAAAGGAAGAAGGAACGTAAGTACATTATTACAAATGAGTGCAGTGAATGAAGTAATTGCAGAAACTTCTGAAGTGAAGAATTAAATGAAAATTCAGAAAATTAAGGAATAGGGAAGCTGAACAATTAACTGTGAAAATGGCAACCATTGGTCGAGTACCAGAGTTTGAGGCTAGAAAAGAGGATTTTGATTCCTATTTGGAGCGTTTTGAGCGTTGGCTGGCTGCAAATGAAATCAAAGATGAAAAGAAAGCAGACTTATTTCTCAGTGTTTTGGGTCCAACTGAGTATGGATTGCTGAAAGGTCTCATTGAACCAATAAAAGCAGTGGAGTTGAACTATGCAGAACTGACTGAAACTCTTTCAAGGCATTTCAAGCCTAAGCCAATTCTCATTACAGAACGTTTCAGATTTTACCAACGTCACCAGAGTCAAGGGGAAACCGTGGCTGACTACATCCTTGCTTTGAAAAGGCTGGCAAGTACATGTGAGTTTGCACAATTTCTTGATGATGCTCTTCGAGACAAGTTTGTATGTGGTCTCACAGGTGAAGCATATAACAGAAGGCTTCTGTCAGAGAAGGACCTGACCTTTCAGAAAGCCTGTGATATCGCACTTGGACTCGAGCTTGCCCACAGGGATACTATTGAGCTATCGGGATATGCAGAACGTCAGAAAGATGTTCACAAGGTCAGTGATGCACGTGGTGAAAAAGGCTCACAAAAGTCACACTTTTCTCAGCCCCGTCCTCAAGGTTACACAAGAACAAAGCAGCCCACATCTCAAAGGTCTAAGCCAAGTTGCTACAGATGTGGCGGAGATAATCATCAGCACAGTGAATGTCGATTCCAAAATGAAAAGTGCCACAATTGTGGAAAGGTTGGACATTTACAGAGGGTGTGTAAAGCCTCAAAACGCACTGCAAGAGCGAACAAAGTATCAGACGCAGCACAAGAAGAGGAAGGTACAACTGAAACAGTATTGGAACTGTCCACAGTGTACACAGCTCAACAACAAAAAAATGGAATCTATCTCAACATGGAGTTAGCAGGAAAACCAGTAAAAATGCAGCTGCAGTTCTTGGACACCAAGAGATTGTTGCTGAAGGGAAGACTTCCAGAGAGACTCTACAAAGAAAAACTGAAAGAGTGCCCTCTTCAGCCAGCGTCCATCCACCTTTCTTCATACACTGGTGACACTATTACTGTGTCAGGACAGATCCAGGTACCAGTCCGATATGAGGGGAAGGAGTGGTCGCTACCGCTTGTCATTGTTAAAGGAGAAAAACAGCCTTGCTAGGCAGAAACTGGCTACAAAGTTGAACTGGGGAGAAATCTTCAGTCTGAGAAATGACAAACCAGTGAGTCAGGCTACACTCACTAACATGCTGGAGAAGCACAAAGAACATTTCAAAGATGGCTACRGCGAAATAAAAGACTTCACAGCAAAAGTCAGATTGCAAGAAGGAACCAAGCCTATCTTTCACAAACCACGTCCGCCTACAGAAGAATAGCATAATCACAAAAGTAGCGAGGAGCGACTGGGCCGCTCTGATTGTTGTAGTCTCAAAGAAAGACAAGATCGTCAGAATGTGCGGTGACTACAAGGTCACAGTAAATCGCTGCATACTACCAGAGGAATATCCACTACCAAACGCTGAAGATCTGTTTGCCACTCTAGCTGGTGGGAAGGTTTTCAGTATGCTGGACCTGGCATTCGCTTATCAGCAACTGAAGCTGGATCCGGAGTCAGAACAGTATCTAACCATCAATACACACAAGGGGCTATTCAGATTCAATCGCTTGGCCTATGGAATCTCGACAGCTCCAGCGATATTCCAACACACAATGGATCAGATCTTGGACGGTATAGACAACGTTGTGTGCTTCATGGACGACATCCTCGTGTCAGCACCAACCATTGGAGAGCACCTTGCTCCTGAACTATTACGGAAAGTTTGTGGCAAACTTGTCCACATTGTTGCATCCGCTTCACCAACTGCTGCAGGCCAATACAAAGTGGAATTGGTCCCCACAATGCGAAGAAGCATTCAAGACTTGCAAACAGCGTCTGCTAAAGAGCAAGTGGCTTGCCCACTACAACACAGAGATGAAGCTGAGACTCGCGTGTGATGCATCTCCATACGGAGTAGGAGMMGTCATCTCACATGTTCTATTGTCAGGTGAAGAACACCCTATTGCAATAATATCCCTATTGCAATAATATGCTCAAATTGAGAAGGAAGCCCTGAGCATAATATTCAGAGTGAAGAAGTTTCACAAATACCTGTACGGAAGGAAGTTCCAACTGCTGACAGATCACAAGCCTCTGTTGGTCATCCTTGGACCAAAATCAGCTATACCAACCCTTGCTGCACTTCGAATGCAATGTTGGGCTCTGATATTGTTAGCCTACGACTACGAGATTGAGTACAGACGATCCAGTGATAACGCAAATGCAGATGCACTATCAAGACTACCATGCAATAGTGACTCCGACAGTGAAGATAGAGCAGTCCTCCAGATCTCTCTCATTGACGAACTGCCCATATCTGCTTCAGACATAGCAGAGGAAACGAGGAAAGATCCAGTGCTTTCCAAAGTCTTGGACTTAACATTAGGCGGTTGGCCAACCTTCGTAAATGACGATAACCTTCGTCCATTCATTGACAAGAAAGTCCAGTTGTCCACTGATGAAGGATGTGTTCTGTGGGGATCAAGGGTGGTGGTACCTCACAAATTCCAGAGGAGACTGCTATCTGACCTGCATGAGGGACATCCAGGGATCACTCGAATAAAAGCACTCACCCGCTGTTATCTGTGGTGGCCTGGACTGGATCAGGACATTCAACAGCATGTAGGCCACTGCTCACCTTGTGAAGCTGTTCGCAACAAGCCTGCTGCTGCACCTCTTCATCCATGGACCTGGGCTACTACACCTTGGGAACGCATCCATGTGGATTACGCCAAGATTGACAAGCAACATTTCCTTGTTGTCGTCGATGTCCATTCCAAGTGGATGGAAGTGTTCCCTACTCAACTGACCACAGCTGAGAAGACCATCAATCGTCTCAGACACCTGTTCGCATCCTTTGGACTAGTCAAGGAGCTCGTATCAGACAATGGCCCTCCTTTCACGTCAAACGATTTTGAAATGTTTCTCAAGAACAACGGAGTAAGGCACATCCTGTCCACCACCTTACCATCCGGGATCAAACGGAGCAGCGGAGAGAGCCGTGCAAACCTTTAAGAAGGACTAGAGTCGAGGTTCAGTCTGTGCCCACCCACCAAAGGCTTCCCCGGTTCCTGTTKACTTACCGTAACACACCACACACAGTAACGGAATGTACACCAGCTCAACTATTTCTGAGACGCCAACCACGTACCCGCCTGACATTGTTGAAACCATGACAGACACTCAAAGACTGTCAGAGAATTCAAAACGGGAGAGAGGGTGATGGTACGTGATTTCAGACACCCCAAGCGCCTGTGGAACTCAGGTGTGATCTTGCAACGCAGAGGACCTTTGACTTACCAAGTCCAAATTGGTCATCGCCAGGTCAATGTTCATGTGGATCATCTGCTACGGTCCAATGCCCCAGCAGAGACATGCCGAGAGAACAAGAACAATAACGACCCCCAGGACTATTCTCCTGACTGTGGACGTACGGGAGAGACAGAGCCTGACCTTCCACCCGAACCTGGCCCACTACCGGAAGCCCAGGAGGAGCGGAGATATCCTATTCGACAGCGAAGGGCACCTCAAAAGCTTGACCTGTGAGTTGAGCTGTTTCAGGAGGTAACAGACAGTAAAACAAACAAACACTTTTAAGATGTCCTAGATAAAAGGAGAGAAAAAGGACATTACCTGGGTTAGTTATTAGGACACAAACTCCATCTTCGGGGCAGAATAATCCCCTGGATTTGTGCTGGGCTCTGAAAAGTCTGCTTCAACCCAGTAGTTGAATTTTTTTAAAGAATGCGTTGTTCAGATATTGCATTAGTAGTTCCCTAACATATTTACCTTGTTCTCTGGGAGTTAAACACTATGGGGGAGGAGTGT
This sequence comes from Salvelinus sp. IW2-2015, assembly GCF_002910315.2. Classification (NCBI taxonomy): domain Eukaryota; kingdom Metazoa; phylum Chordata; class Actinopteri; order Salmoniformes; family Salmonidae; genus Salvelinus; species Salvelinus sp. IW2-2015. The sequence continues at coordinate 31,080,507 of NC_036867.1, read as the reverse complement.
AGTATCTGGGATCTACATCTGTTTATATTAGTTACTATGCTGTTACTAAGCAGTGATGTATTACGGCAGTGTTACGTTACTACACCTAATAGGAAATGCACATGCGCACTATTGTGCCGGGGACTGTAGAGCACGAGAGGTTTTGACTAAACGAAAACTAACTGTACTCCCGTCTCCTGCCTGGTCATTTCTCCACAACACAAATATTACACGTATGAATTTCAAGTTTGGGGAAGATAATTTTCACCTTAAAAATGCAATTTTCTAATAAAAGCATCACATGCATAATTGCATTTGCGGTTACTTTCGATAGTGGTGTTTTCCCGCTAATGGAATATTTGCGCAGACCATGTGTGTATTGCTGCGCTTATAATGTGATGAAATAGCCTAATAGTTGATCAATATTTTAAGCTAAACATTTTGATCTGTTGCGTCAACCCCATTGCGTAAAAAACATTTTTTTGTATGAGATTTGTATGAGGACTGTTGTCCTTTCATCCAAACCTGGAGTCACCATACATATAGACATTATATATAACTCACTGTACTATCAGTGTCATTTTTTTGCCTATGCGAAACAATGCAACAATCATTACATTATTAAACATGTAAGCTGACATTGACTAAAACCAACTAGCCTAGAGCTAACTAGCTCTTAGCCAAGAAACATTTAGTTACCATCAAACTAGCGAACTGTTGAACGCTATTTTCGTACGAATATTAACACTAACACATTATATCGTGACATCACATTCTTACATATATTACCAMAAGTAAACTGAGCCTTTGTACACAGGAAATAAAACGTTGTTGAAAAAAAGTACAGAAAGTTTGGTTGCCATCTTAATCCCTTCTCTTACATGTAAACCATTAGCAACTGAGTCTAACTCCATTACTTACAATGGGTAAAGTACCAACCAGTTTTTCACTCGGTTAAAATTCCCTTCAATTGCCTTCAAACATCAAACTCAGAGACTTTGTAATTAACCGTGTTACCTCAATATTTTGAGTCATATTGCTCTTTTCCACATTACATACCTGAATTAACAGAGCAAAATGATGAGACGGAAAAACGTTCGTTTTCAGAACTAGTCATTCTCCAAGAATAAAGAAGAAATCTCCAAGACCTCACGATCTCACTGACGTCGGCAGTAATTAAATACATATATTAAATGTATAAAATAACAAACAAAATAAAACATCAGAAATATGACCATACATATGTTATCAACTTGTTATCAACAAAAAAATAATTATTTTCAAATAAATCTAATTTGACTTATAAACACAGTAGGCCTAAATATTTCCTAACGATATCACAACTTAAATAAAGCCTACTTACTCCTCAATTGGATCAAGGACATCTTGGTAATTATTTTCATCATCTCTAAGGAAACTATCAGGGGCAAAATCGCTTCTGCTGCTTGTAAAAAAACTAACAAATGAATGTCTGAGTCATCGCGGAGCTCTCAAATACCGTGCCAGTCTCTTACTCTATGAACGGTCACTGCTATCCGGATTCCTTGGGACATCCTTACCCTGAACCCTAAACCCGAAACTAACACTAAACCATTGTATATTTATATTTGATAGAGGTAGAGACATCCCAAGGATCACAAATAACACGGACCCTCTGGGAAAGCCTATGAACTCCTCTATTTGACTGAAAGCCGTGGACACAACTCTTATTGGTTGTCTGATGTAGGCTACTGGGAACTGGTAACAACACAGTCTGTGATTGGCTAACAACATTTAGATCTCTATATAGCGAGATAAGATAACATACCATGCAGATTACCTATAGATTGGACATAATCTTTTCTAGGCCATTAGCGATAACAGGAAATACACAAGCCGCAGGCTACACTCGGAGGCTACTTTGGAATGTCGGCTTGCACGGGGAAAATGGTAAGTTCATCACATTTATGGTTGAGATTTAATTAATATAAATATCAACAATGCACCTTATGCACCTTTCAATGCACCTTTCATTGACCTCTTAAGGATGCGCCCCTTTTCTTTCAATTTTCGCCTAAAATTACTTTCCCAAATCTAACTGCCTGTACTGTAGCTCAGGCCCTGAAGCAAGGATATGCATATTCTTGGTCCCATTTGAAAGGAAACACTTCAAAGTTTGTAGAAATGTGAAAGGAATGTAAGAGAATATAACACAATAGATATGGTAAAAGATAATACAAAGAAAAAAACAACCGTTCTTTTGTCTTTTTTTGTACCATCATCTTTGAAATGCAAGAGAAAGGCTATAATGTATTATTCCAGCCCAGGTGCAATTTGGATTTTGTCCACTAGATGGCAGCAGTGTATGTGCAAAGTTTTAGACTAATCCAATGAACCATTGCATTTCTGTTCAAAATGTTGTATCAAGACTGCCCAAATGTGCCTAATTTGTTTATTAATAACTTTTCATGTTCAAAATTGTGCACTCTCCTCAAACAATAGCAATGTATTATTTCACTGTAATAGCTACTGTAAATTGGACAGTGTAGTTAGATTAACAAGAATTAAAGCTTTCTGCCAATATCAGATATGTCCTGGGAAATTGTCTTGTTACTTACAACCTCATGCTAATCGCATTAGCCTACGTTAGCTCAACCGTCTCATGGAAAGGACACCGATCCCAAAGTAGTTAACACGCAGGCATCACGCAGACGTTAGTAAGGCATTGGTATGATGACATGTTAGCTAACGTTACACGCAGACCTTAGTAAGGCAGCCACACAGTGGTACGGTTGCCTAGGCTTAAATAACACAGACGTTAGTAAGGCAGCCACAYGGGTAGCCACACAGTGGTACGGTTGCCTAGGCTTAATTGTGTCTGTTACCCCATCCTACATCGGCCGGCCTAGCATGTATACATTGGGCAGACGTAGGCGAGATGTATGTGTGCTGTAACCCTTGATGGGCTATCAGCAGGACAATAGACTCTTGCCAAGTTTAGGGACTTTAAATGTATTGATAGATGTTTGCGAGGCATGACACTTCACATATCTCTTTGCATTTCCCACCAAATGCATTGTTTTCTAACCACATATTGATGGATCTGTAACAAATTACTATAGGAATAAATATCACTGAATGACAGAAATATTGGAATAAAGTATTTGAAGGCAACAAATTGTTGCTTACTGAAACACCCAAAGTCATCCAATTGTTATAATATGATTTGAAACAATAGACTACCCATGTGTGGTCAACTATTTCAGCACAGTTTTGCGCTGCTCTGAGACAAGCATGGGGACTGGTCTTGATAAATCAATCCGATTTTTATTTTCACTGAATCTCCATTTGGGTGTGAAATTAGGGTGTGGAAATGTTACGATTATTTTGCTCTTCACTCGCATTCACTTAGTAGCTTAGGCCTACTCCCGACAGTCACGTTGTACAGGGCAATATTTTCCTAACGGAAACCCTGAGGCCTACATAGGCTAATGTAAAATGCATTTTCGTTTTTCTGAGAATAGAAACACTATAATTTTAATAAATGTAAGTGAAATTTCTAACAGTTTAAACAGCACAGCAAATGCAATAATAATTTACAAACAAATTATAATCAATCCCATATGGTCTGTTCTAACAAAAAAGGTTTTAAAGTTTCTAGTACAGCCATTATTAAAAACAGTCAAATGCATTCGTGAATTCAATCGCTTTAGCCGACATGTTGCGCTATATTCATTGTTTAGTTATTCAAGGCTCCCTTTGTTATTTCGTTTTATAACTAGAATGCTTGACTGTATTTAAAGACATGGATGACTTGTATGCTGTGTGATGACATGCACAAATGAATGAATGATTGATTGATATACTGTATTCTGAAGTAAGCCTTTATGCCAAAAAATAAGACTCTTAGCCTACAACTCCATGTAATTTCAATAACTTAGATTCTCAGAGATGCCCTCTGGTGGTCAAACTAACATTAATGGCAACAATGGCTGACAGTAAAATATTATGACGTCATGCACTCAAACTTGCCATACCATTCCGTAGCATCGGTATGCTACGGAACTTTTAAAGGAAGAACCACTGTAGGAGGGCCAAGCATAGGAAATAGCCCTTTCAGTAGTTTAGTTAGAATAGGGTCCAGTATGCAGCTGGAAGGTTTAGATGCCATTACTATTTTTGTGAATGTGTCAAGAGATACAGGATAAAAAAATGTCTCCATTGATCCTAGGTCCTGGCAGTTCTGTGCTTGGAGAAATATGCAGATTCAAAGAGGAGTCTGTAATTTGCTTTCTAATGATCATGATCTTTTCATCAAAGAAGTTCATGAATTCATCACTGCTGAAGTGAAAGCCATCCTCTCTTAGGGAATACTGCTTTTTAGTTAGCTTTGCGACAGTATAAAACATTTTTGGGAGATTGTTCTTATTCGCATCAATTAGGTTGGAAAAATAGGATGATCGAGCAGCTAGTCGCAAAATTTCCAGTTTGGTGGAGAGCCATTTCCGTTCCAATTTTTTGGAAGCTTGTTTCAGGGCTCAGGTATTTTTTGTATACCAGGTAGGTAATTTCTTGTGACAAATGTTTTTTGTTTTTAGGGGTGCGACTACATCTAGGGTATTACACAAGATTACATTTAGATCCTCAGTTAGGTGGTAAACCGATTTTTGTACTCCGACGTCCTTGGGTAGGTGGAGGGAGTCTGGAAGGGCATCTAGGAATCTTTGTGTTGTCTGAGAATTTATAGCGCGGCTTTTGATAATCCTTGGTTGGGGTCTGAGCAGATTAGTTGTTGCGATTGCAACCAAATCCTGATCCGATAGTCCAGGATTATGAGAGAAAACATTTAGATCCACAATATGTATTCCACGGGACAAAACTAGATCCAGGATATGACTGTGGCAATGTGTAGGTCCGGAGACATGTTGGGGAAAAAACCCACTGAGTCGATGATGGCTCCAAAAGTCTTTTGGAGTGGGTCTGTGGACTTTTCCACCAAATAATGTGAATATTATCTGCCATGACTACAAGGTCCGATAGGAATGTAGGGAACTCAGTGAGGAGCGCTGTATACGGCCTTAGTAGGCTTGTAAATAGAGCTATAACAAGTGATTGAGTAGGCTGCATAGATTTCATGACTAGAAGCTCAAAAGACAAAAACGTAGTCACTTTCTTTTTTGTAAATTTACATTTATCTACAAACGTATATATTTTGGGAGGTACAGAAAACAGTTTTCAACCAGCGATTGAGTTGTGAGACTTTGTTGTAGAGCTCATCACTACCCCTAAATGGGAGAGGGCCAGAGACAATTACTTGATGCCAACTCATCTTTCTTGCTAATTTACACTCTGAAGCTATGTTGTGCTTAGCAGTGGCGATTTTAGCATGTAAATCTTGGAGGGGCAAACTCCCCCCAACTGTATTTTTATACATGCCAGCAAAGCCACAACACAACACTTAACAATACATTCATTGCACTATAACGGTGACAAGCGGTGCCCACAAACGTTTAGGGCCTACATAAAGCTGTCCTAACAGCAGAGCTTTCTTTCCAGAACCATGGAGTGAATCCTTACCACCGCTACACCTGGCTATCAGCGGAGCCTTGTCTGGCAGTGAAACAGTTCATTCAGCCTCGTTTACTGCATTTAAAAAAAAACATAGCTGAYATGGCTGACCATATCTCCCTGGCATATTACATTATTTATGCAGAAGCATATAAGACATTGTTAGACTCACTTTGTTGTGCGCGGCGGTCCTTCCCTGGAAAATTTTGTCATCAAAGAAAAAGGTTTACAATTCCGTGTCGGATGACCGTTCAAAACATATTTTCCCAGTCTGACTTCCCAGTTGCAATGCTTGCGGTTAGCCACTGTCACCGATTCTTTAAAAACAACTCATTGTTGAATTTGCTATACGTTTTATCTATATTTTCTCTTCATTATTTCTCTTCATATGACAAGGATTAAAAAGAATTTGCCAGTAGACTTGATTCGTGATGATGACTGCTCGCTAAGATTGTGAAATTAAGATGTTGACATGATCAATCCAATCAAAGCTACTGTACATATAATGTGATTTGATGTAATTTCTGTGGCCAATGACCTTGACCCTTCTTGGAAGGGCACTTGTAATATAACACTAGGACCCAAAGGGCTGAAATGTTGGATGTCTACCCTTACAAGGACTGCAGCTAGGCGATTGCACAAGGTCCCCATGAGTGACAGAATACTGAGCCAATCACTGCGCAATGCTCCTATTTTCTGCTGGCCCGCCCCACCACCACAGATAGCACTGAGCTAGACTGAATCACCTGCATTTTGGAGCTRCCTTACTCGAGAAAACAAAAAAGAAACCATGGTTGTATGCTGCTTTATTAACTAAATTATATATTTATTTTTTTACATTGTTTGCAAACTGATACGTGACACGTAATAATGCAAAAATAACATGCACGCCCCCCCACCAATTKTTTTTGTATATATATTATAATTATTGTAACTTTTTTTTGTACAAAAAAAAATAAAACATGTGTGTCTCAAAACAGGTGGGGCAGAGCCATGAATGACTAGTCGCCACTGGTGCTTAGTGACCTCTGACTGTTTTATCCTAACATTATTGGTGCCGACGTGGATAACAATATCCCTGTACTCTCTACACTCGCCAGTTTTAGCATTAACCGGCACCCTCTTCAGATTAGCCTTAAAGTCGGTAGCCCTGCCCCCTGGTAAACAGTGTAGGATCGCTGGATGATTCTTTTTAAGTCTAATATTGCAGTTAATGGAGTAGCCAGTGACTAAGGTTTTCTATTTTTCAGAGCTAATAGTGGGAGGCTTTGGCGGCTTAGACCCTGTAACGGGTGGAGGAGAGACCTGAGAAGGCTCGGCCTCTGACTCCGACTCGTTTCTTAATGGGGAGAACCAGTTCAAAGTTTCTGTCGGTTGGATGAGCGACACCAGTTGAGCATGCCGACAGCATTTCTTTACAGAAGCCTTGAGAAAATTGTCTGGCTGCGGGGACTGTGCGGGGAGATTTATATTACTTTCTGTACTTACTGGTGGCACAGACGCTGTCTCATCCTTTCCTACACTTAAATTGCCCTTGCCTAACGATTGCATCTGAAGCTGGGCTTGCAACTCGGCTATCCTCACCACAAGGCGATAGTTCTTCTGTACAGCGACTGTAATTAGATGGCATAGCGTTAATGTTAGCTTTTTCGGCTGGTGGAGGTCATGTGGARCCATGTTCGAGGCGAAAAATTTTAATGAAAAAAAGTTGAGCGAGGAAAAGACTATGACGTTGGTAAATGTATTAAATGCAGAGTTTTGATTAAACGGTTTGTCGGGTTGCCAAGTAGCAACAAACATCACAGCAGTACGGAGACAACGCGGAAGTGTGCCATTAGCTGGGGAAGCTCTTACCTATCAGTTGCCAATTGGGAGGGGTGGGGCATTAAACCATGGGGTAGTTTGCAATTCAAATTAGGGACGTGTTAAACTTTGGAAGTGTTAATGAATTTACCTGCAAAAAAGCTGAGAAAAAGCTATTCACACAGACCCAATACCTGTATTTTGGTTACAGGGTYTGTGAAAATGTAGCTTTCATGGCTCGGTCTCGAGGTGGGATTTAATATACCTTGTTTTATGACACCACATCTCTTTCAGATACACAAAAAGCAGGTAGAAAGAAGATGGGATTTCTGTCTGTGTATGAAAGGGGTATTACTGTCACGCTCGCTATCCTCAAACTCCCTGTCATAAATCGACCGAGGCGCAGCGTGCATGTAGTTCCACATCTTTTAATGAAAGTGAAACCAAAACAACCAAAAAAACAAACGGGTAAACAGCAACAAACGTGACGCAAACCGAGTTGCACACAAACACACGGAAAATAATTACCCACAAAACACAGGTGGGAAAAGKCTACCTAAGTATGGTTCTCAATCAGAGACAACGATAGACAGCTGCCTCTGATTGAGAACCACACCCGGCCAAACACATAGAAATAGAAAATCATAGAACATAGACTGCCCACCCAAATCACACCCTGAGCAAACCAAAATAGAGACATAAAACGCTCTCTACGGTCAGGGCGTGACAATTACTTTATAGACACACTTAGATTTTAGTCATTTAGCATACACTCTTATCCAGAGAAACTTACAGTAGTGAGTGCATTCATTTTCATTCTGGTCCCCAGTGGGAATCGAACCCACAACCCTGGCGTTGCAAGCACCATGCTTTACCAACTGACACACACACCACACCACACACACACACACACCACACACACACACCACACACACCACACACACACACAACCACACACACACACACACACACACACACACACACACCACACACACACACCCACACACACACAACACACAACACACACACACACACACCACCACACCAATTGATCCAGTGCCATCAAATCTACTCTGTCCGCCAGGTTGGCTTTTGGTCCAGGCCTGGGGCTCCAGGAGGCTTTGAAGTACCTGAACCCCAGGGGCAATTGTTTGGCCTGGACGTCTCAGAGTACATGCACAAGGTGTCCGGGAGCGTCTGGCCCTCAGCTGGCCTCGGGGAAGGTCCACCTGCTCCAGGGCAGGGTGGAGTGTATTCCCCTCCCGGACCACTGCATTGACAGAGTCTTCCACTCCAACTGCCATCTCTACTGGCCGGACATGGCATCGCCACCGCCGAACTGCTCCGTGTCATGAGGCCAGGTTAGTGGAAGCACGGCACACACATGCGTATGCCACAGGCACAACAAGATGCAATTCTTTATTGCAAACAGTAGAGGGCAATGTGAGTGCAGTCAGGCCATACTATACAAGCTGTATAACAACATGCACTAAACGTTACTGCATCTCTACGGCACTGCATATCTATAGAGTTATCACAGTAGCCTATACAGGAAGACAGTATTGCAGTGCACAGAACCTGTTGTTGTTGTATCTCTCTGTATGATGGTTACCATAGAAATAGAAGGATAGTTCTAATGAATACAACCACCTCCTTTTCTTCCTTCCCGGTAGGAGCGAGGATGTTGGCAACGTGTGACCTGGGCTTCCTGCGTCATGGTATGACGCAGGGCTTCTTCAAAGGTGTGATGGTGGAGCCTGAGCCCTACATGCAGGCCCTGAGGGCTGTGGGCTTCCTGGGGGTCAGCATGGAGGACCTGATGGACGAGGGAAAGAGCTTCCAGGTCATCTATGCTACCTCTCCACCTCCCTCCACCACCGAGACTCAGAACAGTTAGGAACACGGATGTTTTTGATGGATATAACAGCATATTGTATCATAAAAACGAATGTTACTTCCAAGGAGAGTACGTCTGTTCATACTCAATGTTTTATATTGAGCACTTGTATGTTACTGTGATGATTGGTTGTCAGAAATAAAGTATTTACCTGTCATTCACTTTGCATGGGAGGGTTATACACAGTACAAGCCTTGACTAGTAAGGTTTTTTGGTGACCACAGAGTGCCTAGTGTTAAATAGCAGGTTTACAGTATAGACATATTGAGGATTTTTTTATAGGTGACAAATGCACGCATGTTCAGCAATCCATTTGATTATAATTTTCACTTATTTGCATATGACAGATTTCTGTCAATAAAAAGCAGTCAATCAATCATTCAAACAGGGTCTCACAGTCCCTTCTCCAAACAGACTACATTTGAAGGAAACAAAAAGATCAGGACATTAGAATATGTGGGTGAGCTATTTTATCTATCTGAAGCCAAGACAAGACCTTGGTTTTCAAATGCAATGGTTATAGTGCTTTTTCTGACCTCCAGCAGAGCGTTTGGCACCACTCAGTGGGCCGTAGGGAACTCGGCGATGGAGGTGGTGTTCAGGTATGTGGATCACGTGGCCGAGCTAACAGAGATGTACTTCAGCCATGCTTGCTTCAATGCAGGTCGACTTGGGTCTCGATTCAATCCGTATCGCTGTTCAGCGCTGTGGCGCGATTGAAATGTAAAGGTGATTTCCAAATGAGCCGACATATGCAGCGTTTACCGTGAACGCAGTCTCCGCTAACGTGGGAAAACTGCCTTTACATTTTCATTGCGCTGTAGCACAGCTCTTCAGCACTACGGATTTAATTGAGCCCTTGGTGTTGGCGAGGATCTCATTATGGAGGTACTCACTCTGTACTCCCAGGTTAACCTTAAGATGCGTTGGAGGCATCTGATGTGGAACGATTGCAGGATGTTGTTGTGCTACCTATGTTGGGTCCAGGTCTCTGAGCCATAAAGCAGACTGGAGACACAAACAGCATTGCATACTACCACCTCGGTGTGGGTATTATCGATTTTCCAAGACCCTGGCCCAAGGCATCCGAAGGAAGTGAAGGCCATATTGACACAAGTATGAACTTCTGATATCAAATAGAGCAGGAATGTATCCTCTCTGTGGGGTCTAGATGTGTGGAAGGATGCCTTTCAAAGCTCAGTAGGGGTTTTGAGAGACTGAGAGGAGGTAGTGTATAAACACATCTGATTACTCCATAGAAATAGCGAGATAAAAGTTCAAAGGAAAGGAGGAAAGACTAAGAGAGTGGTCGAGTCTGGTCCTTGGTTGTTTACCAGAGTTCTTTGTTCAGACTGTTAGGACCAGACTCGACCACTCTCTTAGTCTTTCCTCCTTTCCTTTGAACTTTTATCTCGCTATTTCTATGGAGTAATCAGATGTGTTTATACACTACCTCCTCTCAGTCTCTCAAAACCCTACTGAGCTTTGAAAGGCATCCTTCCACACATCTAGACCCCACAGAGAGGATACATTCCTGCTCTATTTGATATCAGAAGTTCATACTTGTGTCAATATGGCCTTCACTTCCTTCGGATGCCTTGGGCCAGGGTCTTGGAAAATCGATAATACCCACACCGAGGTGGTAGTATGCAATGCTGTTTGTGTCTCCAGTCTGCTTTATGGTCAGAGACCTGGACCCAACATATAGCACAACAAACATCCTGCAATCGTTCCACATCAGATGCCTCCAACGCATCTTAAGGTTAACCTGGGAGTACAGAGTGAGTACCTCCATAATGAGATCCTCGCCAACACCAAGGGCTCAATTAAATCCGTAGTGCTGAAGAGCTGTGCTACAGCGCAATGAAAATGTAAAGGCAGTTTTCCACGTTAGCGGAGACTGCGTTCACGGTAAACGCTGCATATGTCGGCTCATTTGGAAATCACCTTTACATTTCAATCGCGCCACAGCGCTGAACAGCGATACGGATTGAATCGAGACCCAAGTCGACCTGCATTGAAGCAAGCATGGCTGAAGTACATCTCTGTTAGCTCGGCCACGTGATCCACATACCTGAACACCACCTCCATCGCCGAGTTCCCTACGGCCCACTGAGTGGTGCCAAACGCTCTGCTGGAGGTCAGAAAAAGCACTATAACCATTGCATTTGAAACCAAGGTCTTGTCTTGGCTTCAGATAGATAAAATAGCTCACCCACATATTCATATGTCCTGATCTTTTTGTTCCTTCAAATGTAGTCTGTTTGGAGAAGGGACTGTGAGACCCTGTTTGAATGATTGATTGACTGCTTTTTATTGACAGAAATCTGTCATATGCAATAAAGTGAAAATTATAATCAAATGGATTGCTGAACATGCGTGCATTTGTCACCTATAAAAAATCCTCAATATGTCTATACTGTAAACCTGCTATTTACACTAGGCACTCTGTGGTCACCAAAAAACCTTACTAGTCAAGGCTTTGTACTGTGTATAACCCTCCCATGCAAAGTGATGACAGGTAATACTTTTTTCTGACAACCAATCATCACAGTAACATACAAATGCTCAATATAAAACATTGAGTATGAACAGACGTACTCTCCTTGGAAGTAACATTCGTTTTTATGATACAATATGCTGTTATATCCATCAAAAACATCCGTGTTCCTAACTGTTCTGAGTCTCGGTGGTGGAGGGAGGTGGAGAGGTAGCATAGATGACCTGGAAGCTCTTTCCCTCGTCCATCAGGTCCTCCATGCTGACCCCCAGGAAGCCCACAGCCCTCAGGGCCTGCATGTAGGGCTCAGGCTCCACCATCACACCTTTG
>NC_036867.1:31025872-31067065 GCF_002910315.2 Salvelinus sp. IW2-2015 | reverse complement strand
TTATCTGATCATATTGAGAATAATTTGTTAGGATTTCAGGTAGGTTCAATTAGGTTCACTAGAACTATACTGCGTCATTTAAAAATTTTCAAGAAACAGTCGAACAGTCCGGCCCCTTCGGCTTGTAGCTAAATTTTTTATTTGGCCTCCGTCCATTTACTTTGACACCCCGGCTCTAGCAGTGGTTGTTTACCAGAGTTCTTTGTTCAGACTGTTTGTCTAGAGCATGGTTCTAACAACATTAAAATGGCTGCCTAGCTCTAGTTTGTCATAGAGGGTAATGTTTACCAATGGTCTATGTAAACCATATCATTAATAGGCATTGAAATGTACGTGTGTGTATTGTTGTGTATGTTTTCCACATCCATCCCACTGGTCACCGATGTCAGTTCAACATTTAGTTTTGATTTACATTTGGTTGAGTTGTCAACTAAAATGAATTCAACATGAAATTAACAAGAATTGTCACCATGTCAATGGATTTAGGTTAGAAGTTGGGTGAAAAAAAATAAAAAATTCCCTTTTTGCAAATCCAATCAGTTTTCCACATTGATTCAACGTCACCACAATGAATTTCTTTGTTGAAATGATGTAGGAAACAACGTTGATTCAACCAGTTTTTGCCAAGTGGGATTGTCTGTCTACAGTACAATGAACTCCATTAATGGTCAAACTGAATATTTATATTAGGTATTGGACGTACCTGCGCTGGAGGACTGCAATTTCCTTCTCCCTCTCCTTCAACACATCCATAGCAGCACAGGCTGTAAAATATAAAAGGGCCTCCCGCGTGGTGCAGCGGTCTAAGGCACTGCATCGTAGTKCTAGAGACATCACTACAGACCCGGGTTCGATCCTGGGCTGTGTCATAGCTGGCCGTGACCAGGAGATCCATGAGGCGGCGCACAATTGACCCAGCGTTGGTCCAGCGATGTCCTTGTCCCATCGCGCTGTGACTGGCCGGGCGCCTGCACGCTGACTTTGGTCGACAGTTGTACGTGTTTCCTCCGACACATTGGTGTGGCTGGCTTCCGGGTTAAGTGAGCAGTGCGGCTTGGCCGGGTCGTTTCAGAGGATGCATGGCTATCAACCTTCGCCTCTCCTGAGTCCGTACGGGAGTTGCAGAAATGGGACAAGACTGTAACTACCAATTGGGAGAAAAAAAGGGGTAATACGCAATTTCTCAAGTGGGGAAGGTAAAATTTAAATTGGCTGCTATCGGCAGAGAGGTTTGGAACAGTCTTTGTTATTGGTCTGTTAACTAATCCCACTAAAACTCCATCCCACCAAAACAGGCTCTTTTCAAAAAGCTCTTTTCACAAATTCACAGTATTATTCCAAGCTCATAGTGTGGAATATATATAAAACACAGGAAAATCACATATTTGACTGCGCTGTGCCTTTAAAGTCTGGCAGTTCTTAATTTGCCAGAAAAACAAGTAACAAACATTATTAAAACATTTCTGCTTAATTTGACCCAGATGTGATTGAACCAGAGGTTAATGTGTCAGTATTCATTAGGGGTTGAATCCTGACTGACCGATTTTCACTTAGTCCTGTATTGATGTCAATGGGAGATTGACACTTAGAAGCATGTCCTTTGCACCAATCACACTTAAGCTCACAACTTCCAAGAATAACTTCTGAATACCTCTTACTAACAACCTACCACCTACGAGGGTGAAATCCTGAAGTTACTTTAAATGACTTGCCCTGAACTCTAAATCTGAAACAAACACAAATAATGTTATCACAGAGATTTGTAGTGAATAACTTAATGTGTAACTCTAAAGATCCTTCCTTGGCTACACTTACAGTATCAAGTTAACAATTGGTGTACTGTATGAACTGTTTGTGAGCTTCACACCTGCAAAGCATCTAACGGTCAACGTGACAATGTCACACTGCCTCAGGCGACTCACCAGAGGTGTCTCTAGTTAAAAGAGTGGTGGGCTCGATTGGCTGATGCTATGAAAAAAACATGTTTTAAGTCAGCTGTTAAATCAGTGCTTTTAAACCGGGACAGTTGTTGCTCAATATGCGATAATGTGACTAGAATGATGTTGGAAACAACAGCCTATTCTGGGACATAGACATGTCTTATATGGGTAGAAAGCTTACATTCTTGTTAATATAACTGCAGTGTCCAATTTACAGTAGCTATTACAACAAAAAATACCATGCTACTGTTGAGGATAGTGCACAACAACAAAACACTTTTATCACAGCAACTGGTTTGATACATTCACTTCTGAAGGTAAATAATGTACTTACATTCAGTAATCTTGCTCTGATTTGTCATCCTGAGGGTCCTAGAGATAAAATGTAGAGTCGTTTTGTTTGAAAAATATATATTTTTATACTCAAATATAGGAACTGGGTTCTACAGTTTAACCCCCTGTTGTCTATGGCTCCACACCCCCCAGCCAAGTTCTTTATTTGGTCAGTCATCTCCTGGGTGATCATACCAGGCTGATTATGACAGCATTACAGCTTTGGAGCATTACAGGTCTGAGTAACCTCACCGATGTCTGCACGTTAAAGCTCTACTTCATAGCTAGCAAAACAGTTAACATGTTCATGTATACACATTGTATAACTTGCTCACATCCGTCTCTGTGGCTTTTCTCTCAGAGCTCAGGAGTCTGGCCTCCTTCAGAAGAGCTCAGAGCTTTTTCAAAACAAAATCAAATCAAATGTTATTTGTCACTTGCACCGAATACAACAGGTGTAGACCTTACTGTGAAATGTTTACTTACAAGCCCTTAACCAACAATGCAGTTGGTTAWAMAAAGTGTGTGTGGGGGGGTCAATGTATGGTTTGGAGGTAGAAGCTGTTAAGGAGCCTTTTGGACCTAGACTTGGCGCTCCAGTACCGCTTGCCGTGCGGTAGCAGAGAGAACAGTCCATGACTTGGGCGACTGGAGTTTTTGATACTTTTTTGGGCCTTCCACTGACACTGCCTAGTATATAGGTCCTGGATGGCAGGAAGCTTGGCTCCAGTGATCAAATAAAATTTGATTTTATTTGTCACATGCGCAGAAWACAACAGGTGTAGACCTTACAGTGAAATGCTTACTTACAAGCCCTTAACCAACAATGCTGTTTAAAAAATATATATATATATAAAAAATATATAAGAAATAAAAGTAACAAATAATTAAATAGCAGCAGTAAAACAACAATAGCGAGGCTTTATACAGGGGGTACCGGTACAGCGTCGATGTGCAGAAACACTGGTTAGTCGAGGTAATTGAGGTAATATGTACATGTAGGTAGAGTTATTAAAGTGACTATGCATAGAAAATAAATAGAGAGTAGCAACAGAGTAAAAGGGGAGGGGGAGGGCAATGCAAATAGTCTGGGTAGCCATTTGATTAGATGTTCAGTAGTCTTATGGCTTGGGGGTAGAAGCTGTTTGGAAGCCTCTTGGACCTAGACTTGGCACTCCGGTACAGTCTATGACTAGGGTGGCTAGAGTCTTTGACAATTTTTAGGGTCTTCCTCTGACACCACCTGGTATAGAGGTCCTGGATTCAATCTTAGTCCTGTATTGACGCTTTGCCTGTTTGATGGTTTGTCTGAGGGATTAGCGGGATTCCTTATAAGTGTCCAGAATAGTGTCCCGCTCCTTGAAAGCGGCAGCTCTAGCCTTTAGCTCGGTGTGGATGTTGCCTATAATCCATGGCTTCTGGTTGGGATATGTACGCATGGTCACTGTGGGGACAACATCGTCGATGCACTCATTGATGAAGCCGATGACTAAGGTGGTATACTCCTCAATGTCATTAAATGAATCCCGGAACATATTCCAGTCTGTGCTAGCAAAACAGTCCTGCAGTGTAGCATCCGTGTCATCTGACCACTTCCGTATTGAGCGAGTCACTGGTAGTTCCTGCTTTAGTTTTTGCTTGTAATCAGGAATCAGGAGGATAGAATTATGGTCAGGTTTGCCAAATGGAGGGCGGGGGAGAGCTTTGTATGCGTCTCTGTGTGTGGAGTAAATGTGGTCTAGAGTTTTTTTCCTCTTGTTGCACATGTGACATGCTGGTAGAAATTTGGTCAAACTGATTCAAGTTTGCCTGCATTAAAGTCCTTGGCCACTAGGAGTGCTGCTTCTAGAGAAGCATTTTCTTGTTTGCTTATGGCCTTATACRGCTCATTGAGTGCGGTTATAGTGCCAGCAYCGGTTTGTGGTGGTAAATAGACGGCTACGAATAATATAGATGAAAATAATCTTGGTAGATAGTGTCAGTCTGTACATGTAATACCACAGAGACAGAAAAAAAGACAGTCAGTATGATGACACATCAAATGGTAGCGTCTACAGGATTGGATTCATATGCTACCCGAATGACATTGAAGTCATCAGTCTAAATGACAATAGCTTGTGAAAAGCACTGTGTGTTTGAGGTCCGCTATCTGGAGAAGTGCCTCATTCTTCTCCTTAAGAACTTTGCTGTAACACTGTTCCAGCTTTTCTCCTTTCACTATAATGACACAGTAAGAGAGATTTGACATTAGCTCTCTTTAACTCTTGATTAAAGGTCACAAAGAAGCTGTATTAACATACTGATGTTACTGAAGATGCCTGACAGTGAAAACTCACACAGGTGGTACTTGAATTTGACCTGAGACAAAAAATTAAAAACAAAGATAAAAAAAAAAAAAACATGATTTGCACTAGTGCTGAACAACATGAAGAGTAAACAAAAACAACAACTTTCACTCACAAAGAAAGCACTGTGACTATGATTATAACAGTTATGAAGACAATAAGGACTATTGCCATCACAGCTGCTGCTACAACGTTAATAAATTCCCAATGAGCGCTGTGATTAGTTCTTATCTGCAGGGCCTGAGCACCCTGGAGGTCATGGACAGACCTGGGCAGGGATTCTGCAATCCGGGGGTAGAGCAGGGCTTCTTCCAGGACATGACGGTATGGGAAAACCATTAAAGTGTGGAAAACTGGTCGGCCTACTCCACACACAGCGACGTAGGTGTCGTGAGAAATAGGTGGTCCAGGAGTGATCAGATACGATTGGTGGCTGGTGTCCATTCCTCGGGCAGTGTGGCAACCTAGAAACATACACACCCAGCCAAAAACACATTCCAGGGTGGAGGCAGCCCCAGAGAAGACACCAATTCAACTTCAAATAAATCAAACAGCGTAGGTTTCAAAACATTGTGCAGCTGAAGTTGAGCAYGATAGACAACTAGGCCTACGGGGCAATGGTAGCCTATAAATTGTWGGCGAGTCGGCTTAGTATAGTCAGTAGCCTATAGTGGTTGAAACCCCTTCATTTTCAAATAAGTCTTCCTTAAATAGAGAGAATTTCATGGTAATTTTGTCATTCAGTCATCATAGATAAATAATAGTACTAGGCATATACGTCCACATAATAGACTACACATACAAGAGCGATGACAAACCATTCTAGTTAATAGGCACCCACAAGAAACCACAATGGCTCAAATTGTATCACTGCACATACACTTTACATCTGCAACACCCGGAGACAGCATTGCTTATGCAGTATCAGAAAGCGTATTTATACATAAACTATGCTGCAATACTGACATCAACAAAGAGTAAAAGCCAACTTAAGCTTGCTCYGAAAATGAGTTCCACAGGCTACAAGTGAAGACAGACACATCGTGGACGTGTCCTTATCCAATTCCGAGATACATATTAAAGATATTGGAAGAACTGTGAACTGATGGATAGTTCACAGGTCAAAAGCAGAGAGACATGCTGTAGCGTTTAGTCAATTATATAAAAAAGTGATCTTGTACAATGTTGCAACTTGCATGGGGCACATAACTGTCGGTCTCACGTAATTGACCGTTAATTAACAAACACATTTAACATCTCTTGGCTTCCACACATGCAGTGATGCAGACCTTTGGAAAGCAGACCACTGATGCAGACCTTTGGAACATCAACATTTTAAAAAGTCTAATAAATCCATGTAATATAGCCTACACCTTCAAGCAGTTAAATAAAGGTTGCATTTAAAATGAAATGAACTTGATAATGCCTCGAAATTCACGGCGACATCCCCTTTGTGTGGCYGTAATGCACCCTAAAAATAATTCATGGCATTTGCGGCCAGGCCTTGTGCCCTTGTCACTGGGTGCTGCACCGCTCACTCACATGGCTCTCCATCACGTGATAGGGTCTTTCTCACAGGCTACAAGTGAAGACAAAGACATCTTGGACGCAACTGCGCGTGTCCTTATCCAATTCCGAGATGCATATTGAAGATATTGGAAGAACTGTACTGTACACATTTACTTTTCGTCAGCCAACAAGATGAGTAGGCCTAACTAACATCAAAAGCACTAGTCTATGTCAATCTACTATCCCCCATAGTACAAAAGTTGACCTATTCTATTCTGTGTGAAAAATGAATATTCCAAACATAGTCTGGGACAGTTGGGGATACGATAGATCCTGAATTAATACAACCACTAGCATCAAAAAAATGACAGATCAGAATATTTAGATTAAAATGTTGATAAACTATTAGGCAATTTCTTCACATTATGAGCGCATCAATGCACACATGGCAGTAGGCTATAAGCGCGAATGTTCCAATAGCGGGAAAACACCTTCATTATTGTTTCTTGCCTTATGCTGAGCATCATTCACAAGTGATAATATATAATTCACAAGTGATAGGCTAATATTGTCACCCAACAGATTATTAAGTATTTAACTTCTTTTTTTTTTTTATTCGTTGTAGTTATATATACAGCTCTGGAAAAAAATAAGAGACCACTGCAAAATGATCAGTTTCTCTGGTTTTACTATTTATAGGTACAGTTGAAGTCGGAAGTTTACATACACTTATGTTGGAGTCATTAAAACCCATTTTTCAACCACTCCACAAATTTCTTGTTAACAAACTAGTTTTGGCAAGTCGGTTAGGACATCTACTTTATGCATGGCATAAAGTCGGTTAGGACATCTACTTTATGCATGACACAAGTCATTTTTCCAACAATTGTTGAGAGACAGATTATTTCAATTATAATTCACTGTATCACAATTCCAGTGGGTCAGAAGTATGCATACACTAAGTTGACTGAGCCTTTAAACAGCTTGGAAAATTCCAGAAAATGATGTCATGGCTTTAGAAGCTTCTGATAGGCTAATTGACATAATTTGTGTCAATTGGAAGTGTACCTGTGGATGTATTCAAGGCCTACCTTCAAACTCAGTGGCCTCTTTGCTTGACATCATGGGAAAAAACAAAAGAAATGAGCGAAGAAAAAAAAATTGTGGACCTCCACAAGTCTGGTTCATCCTTGGGAGCAATTTCCAAATGCCTGAAGGTACCACGTTCATCTGTACAAACAATAGTACGCAAGTATAAACACCATGGGACCACACAGCCGTCTACCACTCAGGAAGGAGACGCGTTCTGTCTCCTAGAGATTAACGTACTTTGGTGCAAAAGTGAAAATCAATCCCAGAACAACAGCAAAGGACCATTGCTGGATGGAAGGAAAGGGTACACAAATACTTTTTATCCCATCAGTAAAACGAGTATAATCGACATAACTTGAAAGGCCACTCAGCAAGGAAAAGCCACTGCTCCAAAACCGCCAAAAAAAGCCAGACTACAGTTTGCAACTGCACATGGGGACGAAGATCGTACTTTTTGGAAAACGTCCTCTGGTCTGATGAAACAAAAATAGAACTGTTTGGCCATAATGACCATCGTTATGTTTGGAGGAAAAATGGGGAGGCTTGCAAGCCGAAGAACAACATCCCAACCGTGAAGCACAGGGGTGGTAGCATCATGTTGTGGGGGTGCTTTGCTGCAGAAGGAACTGGTGCACTTCACAAAATAGATGGCATCATGAAGATGGAAAAGTACGTGGATATATTAAGCAACATCTCAAGACATCAGTCAGGAAGTTAAAGCTTGGTCGCAAATGGGTCTTCCAAATGGACAATGACCCCAAGCATACTTCCAAAGTTGTGGCAAAATGGCTTAAGGACAACAAAGTCAAGGTATTGGAGTGGCAATCACAAAGCCCTGACCTCAATCCTATAGAAAATTGTGGGCAGAACTGAAAAAGCGTGTGCAAGCAAGGAGGCCCTCAAACCCGACTCAGTTACACCAGCTCTGTCAGTAGGAACGGGCCAAAATTCACCCAACTTATTGTGGGAAGCTTGTGGAAGGCTATCAGAAACATTTGACCTAAATTGAACAATTTAAAGGCAATGCTACCAAATACTAGTTGAGTGTATGTAAACTTCTGACCCATGTGAGGAAAGAAATAGAAGCTGAAATAAAATCATTCTCTACTATTATTCTGGCATTTCACATTCTTAAAATAAAGTGGTATCCTAATGACCTAAAACAGGGAATTTTTTACTAGGATTAAATGTCAGAAATTGTGAAAAACTGAGTTTAAATGTATTTGGCTAAGGTGTATGTAAACTTCCAAATTCAACGGTATGTGTTTGGGTAAAATGAAAATGTTTGTTTTATTCGTCCTGCTAGGTAACCTAAACTGGGACATGCTTAAACCACCTGACCAAGTCCTAAAGCAATGGGACTCCCTAAATCTTTCTCAGATTATTACCAATCCCACAAGGTATGACTCCAAACACCCAGAAAAGGCTACTCTCTTCAATGTTATCCTCACAAATAATCCTGATAGGTATCAGTCTGGTGTTTTCTGCAATGACCTTAGTGATCACTGTTTTACAGCCTGTGTTGGTAATGGCTGCTCAGTGAAACGACCTGTCCTGATTTGTCATAGACTCTTGCTAAAAACTTTAATGAGCAAGCCTTCCTTCATGGCCTGGCCTCCGTATATTGGTATAGAATAAGCTTGATCCCCTCTGTCGGTTCGACCGTGATCTTGCAGAGATACTCCACCTCAAGAATTGCATTTGGCGAAAATCTCGGCACATGCATACTCAGGCTGACTGGCTCTCGTTCAGGCAAACAATAAATAAGTGCACTCAGGCTATCCGGTAGGCCAAAGTTAGTTACTTTAAAGAGCAGTTCTCTCTCTGTGGGTCTAACCCCAAGAAGTTCTGGAAAACGTTTAAAGACCTGGAGAATAAACCCTCCTCCTCACAGCTGCCCATGTCCCTTAAAGTTGATGATGTGGTTGTTGAGCTTTTTAATCACCACTTCATTAAGTCAGGATTCCTATTTGACTCAGCCATGCCTCCTTGCCTGTCCAACATTTTCTCATCTCCCACCCCTTCTAATGCGACTAGCCCGATGCTCCTCCCTCTTTTTCCCCTGCCCCGCTACAAAGTTTCTCCCTGCAGGCGGTCACTGAGTCCGAGGTGCTTACGGATTTCCTTAAACTTGACTCCCCAAAAACTTCTGGGTCAGACTGTTTAGAACCTTCTTCATTAAGGTTGCTGCCCCTATAATCGCCAAGCCTATCTCTGACCTTTTTAACCTCTCTTCTCTCTGGGGAGGTTCCCATTGCTTGGAAGGCAGCCACGGTTCGTCCTTTATTTAAAGGGGGAGATCAAGCTCATCCTAACTGTTACAGATCTATTCTATTTTTYSCTGTTTATCAAAAGTTTTGGAAAAACTAGTCAATAATTAACTGACTGGCTTTCTTGATGTCTATAGTATTTTCTCTGGTATGCAATCTGGTTTCCGCTCAGGTTATGGATGTGTCACTGCAACCTTAAAGGTCCTCAATGATGTTTGCACTTGATTGTAAACAATGTTGTGCTGCTATTTTTATTGACTTGGCCAAAGCTGTTRATACAGTAGACCAGTCCATTCTTGTGGGCCGGCTAAGGAGTATTGGTGTCTCTGAGGGGTCTTTGGCCTGGTTTGCTAACTACCTCACTCAAAGAGTGCAGTGTATATTGTCAGAACATCTGCTGTCTCAGCCACTGCCATTGCGAACGTAATCGCTCCTCTTTCACCCCAGCTTCCAAACTAACCCTGATTCAGATGACCATCCTATTCATGCTAGATTACGGAGACGTAATTTATAGATCGGCAGGTAAGGGTGCTCGAGCGGCTAGGTTTTCTTTACCATTCGGCCATCAGATTTTCCACAAATGCTCCTTATAGGACAGACACATCACTGCACTCTATACTCTTCTGTAAACTGGTCATCTCTGTATATCCGTCGCAAGACCCACTGGTTAATGCTTATTTATAAAACACTCTTAGGGCTTAGTCCCCCCTAATTGAGATATCTACTGCAGCCCTCATCCTCCACATACAACACCCRTTCTGCCAGTCACATTCTGTTAAAGGTCCCCAAAGCACACACATCCCTGGGTCGCTTGTCTTTTCAGTTTACTGCAGCTAGCGACTGGAACGGGCTGCAACAAACACTCAAACTGGATGGTTTTATCTCAATTTCTTCATTCAAAGACTCAATAATGGACACTCTTACTGACAGTTGTGGCTGCTTTGCGTGATGTATTGTCTCTATCTTCTTGCCCTTTGTGCTGTTGTCTGTGCCCAATCATTTTTGTACCATGTTTTCTGCTGCTATCATGTTGTGTTGGTACCATGTTGTTGTCATGTTGTGTTGCTACCATGCTGTGTTATGTGTTGCTGCCATGCTATGTTGTTGTCTTAGGTCTCTCTTTATGTAGTGTTGTGTTGTCTCTCTTGTCGTGATGTGTGTTTTGTCCTATATTTTTATTAAATGTATTTTGAATCCCAGCCCCCATCCCCGCATTAGGCCTTTTGCCAGGCCGTCATTGTAAATAAGAATTAGTTCTTAATTGACATTGCTCGTTAAATAAAGGTTACATTTTTTTTAAATGTAAAGAATCATGCACCTGTCTCGAAACAGGGGCAGCGGGAAAAAATACATCTTCTGTGCACTTAAATAGCAAATGGAGGATACTTTTCCTGTGGTTTATTTTCATGCCAGCCATGTAGGCTATAGTCCTGTTGTAAAGATAATCAATTTGCTTAATATTAGAAAAGTAAATAAATAMATATATTAGGCCTAGCCTATAGAAAGCTGATGGGAGTTGCAATCTACTGCAGAGATAGCCTGCAGAGTTCTATCTTACTATCCAGGTCTGTACCAAAACAATTCGAGCTTCTACTCCTARAAATTCACCTTTCCAGAAACAAGTCTCTCACCGTTGCCGCTTGCTATAGACCACTCTCTGCTCCCAGCTGTGCCCTGGACACCATATGTGAATTGATTGCCCCCCATCTATCTTCTGAGCTCGTGCTGCTAGGTGACCTAAACTGGGACATGCTTAACACCCCGGCCATCCTAMAATCTAAGCTTGATGCCCTCAAACTCACACAAATTATCAATGAACCTACCAGGCACAAACCCAAATCCGTAAACATGGGCACCCTCATAGATATCCTCCTAACTAACTCGCCCTCCAAATACATCTCTGCTGTTTTCAACCAAGATCTCAGTGATCACTGCCTCATTGCCTGCATCCGTAATGGGTCTGCGGTCAAACGACCACCCCTCATCACTGTCAAACGCTCCCTAAAACACTTCAGCGAACAGGCCTTTCTAATCGACCTGGCCGGGGTATCCTGGAATGACATTGACCTCATTAAAAGTGCCTTCCTCCATCTTAAATAAGCATGCTCCATTCAAAAAATGTAGAACCAGGAATAGATATAGCCCTTGGTTCACTACAGACCTGTCTGCCCTTGACCAGCACAAAAATATCCAGTGGCGTTCTGCATTAGCATCGAATAGCCCCCGTGATATGCAACTTTTCAGGGAAGTTAGGAACCAATATACACAGGCAGTTAGGAAAGCTAAGGCTAGCTTTTTCAAACAGAAATTTGCATCCTGTAGTACAAACTCAAAA
Source organism: Salvelinus sp. IW2-2015 (assembly GCF_002910315.2). Taxonomy (NCBI): domain Eukaryota; kingdom Metazoa; phylum Chordata; class Actinopteri; order Salmoniformes; family Salmonidae; genus Salvelinus; species Salvelinus sp. IW2-2015. The sequence continues at coordinate 31,055,241 of NC_036867.1, read as the reverse complement.
CAGTTCTGGGACACTGTAAAGTCCATGGAGAATAAGAGCACCTCTTCCCAGCTGCCCACTGCACTGAGGCTAGGAAACACTGTCACTACCGATAAATCCACAATAATTGTGAATTTACAATAAGCATTTGTCTACGGCTACCCCTACCCCGGTCAACAGCCCTGAGCACCCCACAGCAACTCGCACCAACCTCCCCCACTTCTCTCCCCTACAAATCAGCCGGGCTAAACAATCTGGACCCTCTCTTTCTAAAATTATCTGCCGWAATTGTTGCAACCCCTATTACTAGCCTGTTCAACCTCTCTTTCGTATCGTCTGAGATTCCCATAGATTGGAAAGCTGCCGCGGTCATCCCCCTCTTCAAAGAGGGAGACACTCTAGACCCAAACTGCTACAGACCTATATCTATTCTACCCTGCCTTTCTAAGGTCTTTGAAAGCCAAGTSAACAAACAGATTACCGACCATTTCGGATCTCACCGTACCTTCTCCGCTATGCAATCTGGTTTCAGAGCTGGTCATGGGTGCACCTCAGCCACGCTCAAGGTCCTAAACGATATCATAACTGCCATCGATAAGAGACATTACTGTGCAGCCGTATTCATCGACCTGGCTAAGGCTTTCGACTCAGTCAATCACAACATTCTTATTGGCAGACTCAACAGCCTTGGTTTCTCAAATGATTGCCTCGCTTGGTTCACCAACTACTTCTCCGATAGAGTTCAGTATGTCAAATCGGAGGGCCTGTTGTCCGGACCTCTGGAAATCTCTATGGGGGTGCCACAGGGTTCAATTCTCGAGCCAACTCTCTTCTCTGTATATATATCAATGATGTCGCTCTCGCTGCTGGTGATTCTTTGATCCACCTCTACGCAGACGACACCATTCTGTATACCTCTGGCCCTTCGTTGGACATTGTGTTAACTAACCTCCAGATGAGCTTCAATGCCATACAACTCTCCTTCCGTGGCCTCCAACTGCTCTTAAATGCATGCTCTTCAATCGATCGCTGCCTGCACCTGCCCGCCCGTCCAGCATCAATACTCTGGACGGTTCTGACTTAGAATATGTGGACAACTACAAATTCCTAGGTGTCTGGTTAGACTGTAAACTCTCCTTCCAGACTCACATTAAACATCTCCATCTAAATTAAATTTAGAATTGGCTTCCTATTTCGCAACAAAGCATCCTTCACTCATGCTGCCAAACATACCCTCGTAAAACTGACCATCCTACCGATCCTCGACTTCGGCGATGTCATTTACAAAATAGCCTCCAACACTCTACTCAACAAATTGGATGCAGTCTATCACAGTGCCATCCGTTTTGTCACCTAAGTCCCATACACTACCCACCACTGCGACCTGTATGCTCTCATTGGCTGGCCCTCGCTTCATACTCGTCGCCAAACCCACTGGCTCCAGGTCATCTACAAGTCTCTGCTAGGTAAAGCGCCACCTTATGTCAGCTCACTCGTCACCATAGCAGCACCCACCCGTAGGACGCGTTCCAGCAGGTATATCTCACTGGTCACCCCCAAAGCCAATTCTTCCAGTCCTCTGCTGCCAATGACTGGAACGAACTACAAAAATCTCTGAAGCTGGAGACTCTTACCTCCCTCACTAGCTTTAAGCACCAGCTGCCAGAGCAGCTCACAGATCACTGCACATAACTCATCTGTAAATAGCCCATCCAATCTACCTCATCCCCATACTGCATTTATTTATCTTGCTCCTTTGCACCCAAGTATCTCAACTTGCACATTCATCTTCTGCACATCCTACCATTCCAGTGTTTAATTGCTATATTGTAATTACTTTGCCACCACGGCCTATTTATTGCCTTACCTCTCTTATCCTACCTCACTTGCACATGCTGTATATAGATTTTTGTACTGTATTATTGACTGTATGTTTGTTTATTCCATGTGTGACTGTGSTGTTGTATGTGTCGAACTGCTTTGCTTTATCTTGGCCAGGTCGCAGTTGCAAATGAGAATTTGTTTTCAACTAGCCTACCTGGTTAAATAAAGGTGATTTTTTTTACCGTGATTAGACGGTCACATGGAATTTGACTGCCTTCATGACCGCCAGGTGTGACGGTAATACGGTAACCGCAACAGCCCTAGGCACAGCACACAATGGCTAATATAGCACACTGTTTTACAGGTCTATTGTGGCACGTATTGTGTGCTGTGCCTATTGCAAAAAATTATTTTATGGAACTGCTTTACATTTATGGAACTGCTTTACATTTATATTACTTTATATAAAAAGTATTTTATGCAACTGCTTTACATAACTTGCCACAATAGCCCTGTATCTGAAGACTTCTTCTATATATAAGGCTACTGAAAATGTAAGACATACTTGTGTCCCAAACTTACATTGGATCCCTGTCAGATTCCCGTCACCTAAGAGCCTCATACGCACCTACAAGTTCATCCATGGCTTGCCCCYTCTGACCTGCTCTATGCACACACCCACTCCTGCGGTCTCTGTTCCTCAGACTTGGACTTCTCACCCTTCATATACAAAAGCTATGAGTGTGACAAAATTGCATGCGACTTTGTAGTAGTGAGGAAACACATTGAGGATCAAGTTAGTCGATACCATACAGGCTTATAGTAGCCAAATCAGACCTTGTAGGTGTTTAATTTGAGCCACCCCAAACAACGKCCAGTTTCTCTTCGCACAAATACTTCACTGAGCACCAGAACAGTCACATTAAAACATAGGTATATTTAATTTCAACTGTATAATGCATACATATGATTAGTTTAAATAATTATTCTGAAAATTAATAAGTGGTGCTGAATTTCAATGAAATCATTTACATAAATTTTTTTGGGGGGGGATTTCATTGACCAATGACTGTTGRAAAAAAAAAAAATATCACCAGACAATTCCCAATGGCATTATTTATTTTTGTGAGTGTGATTGATTCCATCCCTTCCAGCTATTTGCCATTAAATAATATATAAAAAATAAGACAATAAATACAGCTGGACATAAAATAAGATGAGTACATAGACGAGCACTGATATCACTAGTCTTCATATATCAGTTTTCCTGACCAGTTAAACACCCTTGTACACACCGAGGACACATGGAAGTTGCAAAGACAGGCCCGTGTTGCTGTAGGATCGGGCCAGTACGTTTTGTATGTGGAGTCTGAGTGGGAGGGGTTCTCTTTCATTAAGATGGCCAGATAGAGGGAACAAGCCTTCTGCCTTTCGTCCTGGCGGTGAACACTACTTTCTGTTTGTGGGATTATGCTAGATGCAAGCCCAGAGGTCTAGGAATACAGGACAGGAGTATAGCTGAGGGGGTGTGCTAAGGCCTCAGGCCCAAAGCCCTCATTGGCCTCCAGTAGATACCAACCACACCGGCAGACACAGAGCAACAACCAGAACTTGACCGGCGACACAGTACAAAAATAGGTCAATAAGCGAATGAAAATCGCATTTATACAAGCGAATTTCCCCTCCTTCTAAATTGTTGTTTCTGTTAAAAGAATTGTGCTATGATAAGTGCTCTCCCTGACACAGTTACCGTAGCAAAAGCGAATGTCTGAGAAAAAAGGGAAAAAAAGGTCAGACACCACATTTACTAAACATAGAATTTACCTGCTCAGCATTCAAGTAAACCACAAAGTCATACAGAACACATGATGGTAACACTTCAAACAGACGGTCACTTTCAGACAAAAAGTAACTGAAAACAACCAAGTTCAATTTCATCCCATTGTTCTCAGGTTTCACCGATACTTGAATAAGTGAATTTCAGTGAACCTTAAAACCTGAACAACCAAAAACAAGGCAAAAATAGGTCCTCTTCCAGAGCCAAAAGCATGTGTTCGTTAGTACTCGGATTAAGTGCATCTCCCACCTGCTCGAAAACAAAAATAGTTTATTTTTCCTCTAACATATTCCTTCGAGACAATTTGTTTTTGGTGCAGCCTTTGCACACAGTCAGTCAGTACAGTGATTCCTCTGGAATAATATGTACATATTGAACAGTTTGTACAGTGGCCAGAGGGTGGCACTATGACTACAGCAAAGGATAGAGGATTCAGCAGGGTTTGGGGGGCAAGGGGCTGGAAGTGAGTGAGGAGGAAAAATGAAGTAGATATTGCTCACGCACACACACACACACACACTGGCCCCGTCTTTCCTTCATCTATCACAACTTGCCATGTCATGCATAGACAGAGACACACACCAACCAATAACAAACAACCACAAACCAAAAGCACCCCTGTCCAAACACACGTTAGTTTGTTCCATGTGTGCCTCATACAGAAGGTTGTGTTGGCGATCAGTGGAACCAGYAAGCCAGTCACAGGTGCGCGGGGGGGGTTCTATGCAGAACAGTTTTAAGCGGTTTACTGTGTCCACGGAGGACGAACCAATAATAGAGCTAGTATTACAGGTACACCAAACCCTCTTCGCTGACAGTGGGGGGAGAGAGGGGTATTTTCATATGAGAATTCAGTGAATACTGAAAAAGATTGACAAGATAAAAATACAGCAGATGGAACTCTCAGGCCAGAACAGGAGCAGGGCCAGTGGTCGGCCAGCAATGAGTCCTGAGAGGAGAGCCAGTGTCAGTTCCCTGCCGCCATGCCACGTCCCGGTTCCAGAACCACAGCCAGGAACCAAACCACAGAGGTCCAGGCGTGGTGGGGGCACAGCGGGGGGCGGGGCAGCGGCCCACAGGGGTCATGTTACGTTAACCTCCATCACGTGGTCGTCAGTAACAGGCAGCACCAGCACCTGCCGCCCCTGGCTCCAATAGAACACCTGTCCCGGACTGAAGGGCTCCAGGCGGGGCATGGGTAGACCYCTCTGCTGCTCCCGCTGCTGCTCCCCACTGCCCACCGAGTGGACGCTGCCCCGGCTACGGATGCTGGCCGTGTCGCCCTGGTCGTCCAGACCTTTGTCCAGCAGGGACATGGTGTCGTTCTCTAAGCAGCTGTCTGTGAGCGGCCAGAGAGAGAGGGAGACGAGTGCATGTGACCGAGTACAACACATGCTGTAATAACACCTTTAAGCAAATCATCTAAACAGCGTGTAAGAGGTCGACAAAGACGGCACAAAATATAAACTACCATTTTGTTAAGTAATGGGAGACATGCCTACGGACTGAGCTTAAGTACCGTTCTGCAGCTGTGGGTTACATACCTGTGTCCGGCTGAATGGCTGGGACGGCACTGTGGGGCAGGTACTTGAACACTTTGATGTTGGGGAAGGGCAGGTGCCCGGCGAACAGGGGCATGACCTCCATCTGAACCCTGTGTGTGGCGCTGGCAGCCACGGGCATGGACACCACCCCCGAGCTCTTGCCACACACCGCCCAGTTACTGCTGTTGTCCACTACTGCAGACAACACACACCGGGGTAGACAGGTAAATAACGGACATGGACAGACACACACACACACACACACCTTCCCGTGTCCTACCTTCATACATGAGCTTGGTGGTCCTCAGGCCCTCTATTTCTGTAGACTCCTCCTCCTCCCCTTCAGTCTCGCTGGACTCCGCCTGCCGTGTGATGGATACCTCGAGGCCACAGAGGGCGCCGGTGCGACAGTGCTGGTCGCCAGACGGCGGCAAGATCTCGGCCTTCAAGCTGTAAAGGGTCTGGGGAGGAGGGGTTAGCAGAGTCCACGGTTAGCAACATCGAGCGAAGTTCGACAACCAGAACGGCGTTTGTTTGTGGATGAGAACAGGGCTGTGTTCATTCATTTTGCAATGGGAAACAAAAAAATGATGTGTTTTTCTTCCATGTGATGCCTAATGATGGGGACCCAGAGGTGGGTCTGGAGTATACGCACAGAGACCCGGTCCAGCTGGAACTCGTAGCGGTAGGGTTTGAAGGCTGTGTGTGCGTCCGAGGCGGAGACGGGCGCGAAGCTGGCGGAGAATGCACACTGCAGGCACAGCGGGAGGTGTTTGACCCAACGCATCTCCCACAGGCAGAACACGGACTGCTGACTGCACACCGTCTGAGGCAAAGAGGATCAGATGAGTGAGTGACAGATGAGTGAGTGACAGATGAAGTGTGTGCACGGTCAGTTACTCACCTGTTGTGTTTTAGCATTGAGTGAGAGCAGCTCCACCGGGATTGTGGGCTGGCGCTCTGTCAGGGCCGGGTCCGCCAGGTGGAAGTTTGTGTCAGACACGTTCTGGAGACACACCTGTATGTACTTCCTGTGTGACCAGTCAGATCAATATTTAGATTCTCAACGTCACCATAGATTCCTTACTAAATGACTGAGCAGACACGTCATTGAATAGACACAGAGGGCGCCGATTTTTTTTGTTTGAGCATTTCAAATACTGTAGACGAGAAGGTATATTACCCAACGCAAGTTCCAAATACTGCAATTGGAAATTGCATTGCGTGCATCACTCAGTAAATAAATAAAAAAAAGTTCAAATTTAATCATGCTGTATTTCTTTGCACACATCTGTGACTGTGTGACAAAAATGTTTCCCCATACAGTAAAAGCAGATGGAGTGTGTGTGTCCTACCTTTTCCCAGCAGAGAGTATTGAGTGCTTGGCTTTGAAAGGGACATAGAAGGTTAGGGATATGAGCGTGGAGTAGATGGACCAAGGACAGTCGATGGAGACCTATGGAGAGAGAAAGAGAACACACAGGGCTGTAAACATCTGTTAGGCATGGTCATGTTCATTAGGGCACAGCGTAACAAAACACTTTCAAACATTTTGAGGCGGAATACTCATTGGACAAATCCAGGTAGTCCCTCCGTTTCAGTCTGTTGTCTTCCGTTGGGTGCCTAATGAACATGACCCTAAAAGATGACATAAAGGTGGTCCTGGGGTTAACTCTATTGGCTAGGAGGACAAACGGTCTTCTAACCTTCTGGTCGATGTTGATCATGCCACTGTCTGCGTGGCTGTGGCTCTTGGGCCGGTGGCGGACCTCGCCGTTGGTGAGATGCTCGATGTCGGGCTTGAAGGGCGTGGGGGGGATATGGCACAGCACCTCCAGCTGGAACTCCAGGGTGTGGTAGGGAGGGGTGGGGGGAAGGGAAATGCTGGTCACCTTCTCCGATGACTGGACGGAAAGAGCACGCTCCCCCACGCGCTCTGCAAAGAGATGGAGAGAGGGTGCGAGAGAGAGAGAACAGAAAATAGTTAGCAACAGCATTAGTAGGGAAAGGCAGTCAGCATGGAAAGCTAAAGGTGTCTCCCCCTATGGACCGAGGGTCATTGATCTCCATGGTAACCCCCAGACCTGCCTGGGCTAATATTAGTGATTGGAAGCATTGGCTAGTTAAACAAAAGGTGTGGATTGCAGTCTCTCCTCGTCTATAGACTACTTTCAATGTAACGAGGAAAATTTGTTCATTTGGATGAATTATCCCTTTAACCTCTCTGACCCTTGACCCAGAGTGGATGGAAGAAAGGCTGACCTCCCGTGCTGGACAGGATGGTAGCAGAGCAGCAGCTGGAGTGGAGGATGGGCATGGAGTCTGTATTGCTAAGCTGCAGTGCGTCACCCTTCTTCACACTGTAGTGGCCTGTTGCTATGGTGAACTTCACCTTCTGGGGAATGCCTGCCAACAGGTTGTCTGGAGGGCAAACACAGATACACACGGTTACACAGTCACAAATGTAAAAAGACAAGGATGACCCAGTCCAACAGGCAGTGATTAGCATCCACTGTTTATGGCAAAAGAGGGGGACAGAGGGCCAGACAGACGGACCTGAGAGGGGCTCGATGGTGAGCTGAGGCTCCTGGGAGTAGACCTCGTACTGCACCACAGGGTAGATGTGAGACTGGACAAACTGGACTCTCCCCACGCTCCCGCACAGCTGACGTAACGTGTATGAGCCCGGCTCTCCAGTCTAGAGAGAAAAGGGCGAGAGTGGAGAGAGGGGGAAGAGAAAAAGAGAAACCGACAAGGAGGGATAAAGTAACACTTGACCTCTAATCAACAGCGTTCCCCATTCTGTTTTAATGGAGAGGAGGCAAGGAGATTACAGATTTCTTTAGACAAATTGAAAATGAGCCATGGGGTGGACTTGGCTTCGAGACATGACTATTGATGACCTTATAGGAGGCTGAAAAAAAACGTACCGGGGCCGTGAACAAGATGCTGTTGTCGCCGGGCTGCAGCGTTATGTCTCGTGCCCTCAGCATCTGGGCCCCGTCGTCCACGGCAACCGCTGCCGGGAGGGCCCCGGCGGTGGGCGTGTCCAGGGAGGCTGAGCTGTCGTGGCGCCGCAGCAGCAGGTGCATGTTCTTACACACCACCCCCGTGGAGTTGAGCGAGCTGTCCGACGGGCTGCGGTCCTGCATTTCGTAAAGCTCCAGTGCGGGGGGTAGCGAAGCGCCCATCCCGGCCCCAGCTAGGGGGCTTCCATGGGGGAACAGGACCACCCCGTCCCCCTGGCCTTGTGGTCCCTGGCCTGTCCTCCTCTGGGTGCTGCCCGCCCGGCCCCTCGCCCCGCCTTGCTCCAGGCTGAAGTGGAGAGTGGCAGCCAGCTGCTCCACCTGCACGGCCACAGGCATCAGGCAGCGCACGCGCAGCTCCAGCTGCAGGGCGGCACCCACGTGCACCACGGCGCCAGGCGGGCTGAACTGCATCTGGCGCAGCTGGGCGAATGCCGCCATGCTCAGAGCCACAGTCTGGTCTGGAGAGACGAGAGGAGGATGAGAGAGGGAAGTGACAGAGGGCATGGCATTACATGGACACATTGTGAAGTCAGAGTTATGTTGGTCTAGCCTGGGTGCCAGTCTTTCTCCTTATGGAATTGTCAGGCTTGACAATGACAATGGAGCAATCAAAAGCACAAACAGATCTGGGGACCAGGCTAATGTTGATCAGTCTTGGGGGAAAAACTAGCCACTATTTACATGTTTGACCAGTTTAGTTGGCAAGTCTCTCAGAAGTTGAGACAACCAGACAAGGATCCTTGAATTTTTCATTGTGCAATTAGAAGCTTTCAACTTTCTTCCTGCATCAATGAGAACAAACAACTGGCTGTTCCTGCCATGTCTCGAGTGTACGTGGTGTGTGTGTGTGTGTGTGTGTGTGTGCTCACCTGAGGGTGCCGGGGGCTGGCTGGCAAAGGTAAGGATCTCCTGGCAGAAGTGCTTCCTCTCCTCCTCTGTCAGGTTGGCGTCGCCCGCCAGCAAAGCACTGGTCTGCAGGTAGCTGGCACAGTGAGTCAAGGAAAGTTGAACTAGAAGATAGCCAGGTGTCTGTATCTTGACTATTTCAATGCAATGGGAGAKTGAAAGGAGAGAGAGCCTACAGAAAGGATTCCCTACCGAGCATGCGGATTGGATAGGGGTAAAATAGTAGCCAACCTTCCGTTGTGGTCATTATTCATCTAGCTACCCATGATGGAAATCTTTAGTGCACCCACTCATTTAACGGATGACCTCTCAAACAAGTGATCGCACAGAAGGCTGGGTTGTGTTCAGCAGACACAAAATGGGGGAAAGAAATAATACTCCGAAACGGTATGAACCAGGGAGGTACTATCTTTCCAATAGGAGTCCCACGTTTTTGTTTTCCATTGAAAAAACGTTGCTACGGTTGGCCCTATTGAACATGACCCTGGGTCATATAGAATGTACACCAATGAAGACATTGTCCGTGTTGAGAGCCTCTAAACCGTGATGTATTATGGGTAAATTGTGGCTGACTGACCTACAAATAACATTGAGTAGTTATTTATGATGCAAGGTGATTCGTAATCAGTCTCGACTAGCCTTTAAAATTGGTTGCAATGTCAAACACGCCCACTGAGACTGATTGACATTGGGTCATATACACTAGGCACAGAACAGAAAGAAAACAGAAGGAAACAGGCAGGGACTACCTGAACTTCTCCAATGGCAAACACTTGTTTTGTTTTGCAACAGTGTGCTATAATGAATACGACCCTGTAGTGAGGTGGTCAGTGTGTAAACTCTTTGTCAAATCATGAGGTCAGTGATCTTCAAGTCATAAAGTCAGAGCTCTAGAAAGGAGGCCTGAAAGAGGCTCGAGTTTCCGAGTTGGAATTCCGAGTTGGATGACCATTCAAAACGATTTTTCCCCAGTCGGAGCTTGTTTCCCCTCCCCCCCATAGTTCCCAGTTGTTTTGAACGTAGCATTTTTGAAGGATACTCTTCAGTCTGCTGCAAGAGCTTCTGACACTCGGCCATCTGCTTCCTGGTATGAGTCACCTGCAGGCTCCACCCCTCTGCCACGTAGGACCTCAGAGAGTCATCAAGGAAGCCCTCTGCTCTCTCCGGGACACCTTTCTTCCTACGCACACACAAACCACACACAGTTAACACCGTTTTTAGTCATTTAGCATCAATCAATCAGAGCAACCCTACAGTCTTTCATTCAGTAGACATTAGCACATTTAGCTGACCGGGGCTAATCATTTTCCCAGCAACCTTCATCGTTTGAAAACTTACAATACGTATACTGCATTTAATCGAAATGATTCCCTCAAACACAATTCAGAGATGGAGAGTGAGAGGGCAGAGAGAACACAGAAAAAGATAGAAAGAGAGAAAGGCTTACATGTAAAACTCAGCTAGACTCTTTCCAATGAGCCGGGATGAGCGCATCCTGCCTATGGTTCTGTACATCTCCATAGCAGCATGAGACAGCTCCTGAAAAGAAGGAGAGAGAGAGAGAGCGAGAGAGCGAGAGAGAGAGCGAGAGAGAGAGAGAGAGAGAGAGAGAGAGAAGGATCATCAGAGGACAAAGATGGCATTCACTAAATAAGAATGTTTAGCTCTGTGATGGCTTTCTGCCCCAGTGCCTAAAGAGAGCGGGCCTGGAGGGCAACGGGGCCCAATGAACTAGATACCAAAACTATAAACAGAGGCACTCTGTCTAGGAAGTGTCCCACGCACACACATAACATGATGAAGCATAATCAAGGCTCTTAACAAGGACCACTGTAACTGGCTACACCATTATCCACTTAATCATCATGGCACTTACCAGATAGTGTTTTTCAAACGCCTCCACAGACGATAAGGCCTCATTGAGTTTTTTGTAAGGGCTCTGCAGGCTGTTGACTGGAAGAGAGAACACGGGAGAGACACTTAGACTATCTCTAAAGACCATTTCAGCTTTTTCCTTAGCGCAAAGAACTTCCAAGTCCTCACAATGATGTGTTTGTGTTGACAGTAAAAGTAACCMACTTCAACCTCAAACAGAGTCATCTGCACAACAGAGGGCTAAGCGGTTTTGACATGGCACACAACACAGCACAACCATTATCAAATGACACCATCCAACATTATCCATTATAATGCAATGCTCAGGTACTCCTACTTTATAACTAAGGGCCTATTGTGAACCAACTGGGTCTCCAGCACACCTGTGTTATCCAGCTGAGCTAAAGCCTATGGCATTAGTGTGTGTGTGTGTATATAATACCCGTCTCTGGTCTCTCTTCCCCCAGGCCAGCCAGAAGGTCTACGGTGCGGTTTAGGTCCTCGGAGGTGGGGCCCTTCTCGGCCACCAGGCCACACAGGTAGCCCAGAGACTTTAGCTGGGAACACAACAACACACGCGTCACAACATACATAGGGCCACAATGACAAGCTGGAAATGGAGTCTTACGACGATCACCAGAAAGTGTGTTATCAGAGTTTCTTGACCAGGTAAAACTCCTTGGGCCAGTTTCGCAGACACAGATTAAGCCTAGTCTTGGACTAAGAAGTACTTTTAATGATGATCCTCCATTGAGCATACATCCAGAAAACAAGCCCCTTGTGACTTTAGAACGGTGTAGGTCCTCAGGGCAGGGGCTAACACAGTGTACCTGCAGTGGTGTGTCTTAGAATCAGAGGTGCAGTAGGTACAGTGCATTCGGAAAGTATTCAGACCCCTTGACTTTTTCCACATTTTGTTACGTGACAGCCTTATTCTAAAATGTATTAAATAATATTTTACCCAATAAATCTACACACAATAACAAAGCGAAAACAGCTTTTAGAAATGATTGCAAATTCATTAAAAATAAAAAAACTGAAATACCTAACTTACATACAGTTGAAGTCAGAAGTTTACATACACCTTAGCCAAATATATTTAAACTCAGTTTTCACAATTCCTGACATTTAATCCTCGGAAAAATTCCTTGTCTTAGGTCAGTTAGTATCCCCACTTTATTTTAAGAATGTGAAATGTCAGAATAATAGTGGAGAGAATTATTTATTTCAGCTTTTATTTCTTTCATCACATTCCCAGTGGGTCAGAAGTTTACATATACTAAATTAGTATTTGGTAGCATTGCCTTTAAATTGGGTCAAACATTTCCGGGCAGCCTTCCACAAGCTTCCCACAATAAGTTGGGTGAATTTTGGCCCATTCCTCCTGACAGAGCTGGTGTAAGTCAGGTTTGTAGACCTCCTTGCTCGCACACGCTTTTTCAGTTCTGCTCACAAATATTCTATAGGATTGAGGTCAGGGCTTTGTGATGGCCACTCCAATACCTTGACTTTCTTGTCCTTAAGTCATTTTGGAAATATGCTTGGGGTCATTGTCCATTTGGAAGACCCATTTGCGACCAAGCTTTAACTTCCTRACTGATGTCTTGAGATGTTGCTTCAATATATCTACATCATTTCCTGCCTCATGATGCCATCTATTTTGTGAAGTGCACCAGCCCCTCCTGCAGCAAAGTACCACCACAACATGATGCTGCCACCCCCCTGCATCATGGTTGGGAAGGTGTTCTTCGGCTTGCAAGCGTTCCTCTTTCCTTCAAACATAATGATGGTCATTATGGCCAAAGAGTTCTATTTTTGTTTCATCAGACCAGAAGACATTTCTCCAAAAAGTACAATCTTTGTCCCCATGTGCAGTTGCAAACTGTAGTCTGGCTTTTTCCATGGCGGTTTTGGAGCAGTGGCTTCTTCCTTGCTGAGCGGCCTTTCAGGTTATGTCGATATAGGCCTTGAAATACATCCACAGGTACACCTCCAATTGACACAAATTATGTCAATTAGCCTATCAGAAGCTTCTAAAGCCATGACAAAATGTTCTGGAATTTTCCAAGCCGTTTAAAGGCACGGTCAACTTAGTGTATGTAAACTTCTGACCCACTGGAATTGTGATACAGTGAATTATAAGTGAAATAATCTGTCTGTAAACAATTGTTGGAACAATTACTTGTGTCATGCACAAAGTAGATGTCCTAACCGACTTGCCAAAACCATAGTTTGTTAACAAGAAATTTGTGGAGTGGTTGAAAAACAAGTTAACGACTCCAACCTAAGTGTATGTAAACTTCCGACTTCAACTGTATGTATTCAGACCCTTTGCTATGAGACTCGAAATGTATTTATTTTAATTTAACCTTTATTTAACTAGGCAAGTCAGTTAAGAACAAATTCTTATTTACAATGACGGCTTAGCCCAGGCCAAACCCTAACGACCTTGGGCCAATTGTGCACCGCCCTATGGGACTCCCAATCACGGCCGGTTGTGATACAGTCTGGAATCGAACCAGGGTCTATAGTGACGCCTCTAGCACTGAGATGCAGTGCCTTAGAACGCTGCGCCACTCGGGAGCCCAGGAGCATCCTGTTTCCATTGATCATCCTAGGAGATGTTTCTACAACTTGATTGGAGTCCATCTGTGGTAAATTCAATTGATTGGACATGATTTGGAAAGGCACACAACTATCTATATAAGGTCCCACAGCTGACAGTGCATGTCAGAGCAAAGAGGTTGAAGGAATTGTCCGTAGAGCTCCGAGGCAGGAGTGTGTCAAGGCATAGATCTGGGGAAGGGTACCAAAAAAAGCACACTGTGGTCTCCATCATTCTTAAATGGAAGAAGTTTGGAACCACCAAGACCCTTCATAGAGCTGGCCGCCAAGCCAAACTGAGTAATCGGGGGAGAAGGCCCTTGGTCAGGGAGGTGACCAAGAACCCAATGGTCACTGACAGAGCTCCAGAGTTCTTCTGTGGAGATGGGAGAATCTTCCAGAAGGACAACCATCTCTGCAGGACTCCACCAATCAGGTTTTTCTGGTAGAATGGTCAGACAGAAACTACTCCTCAGTAAAAGGCACATGACAGCCCGCATGGAGTTTGACAAAAGGCACCTAAAGACTCAAGACAATGAGAAACCAGATTCTCTGGTCTGATGAAACCAAGATTGAACTCTTTGGCCTGAATGCCAAGGGTCACGCCTGGAGGAAACCTGGCATCATCCCTACGGTGAAGCATGGTGGTGGCAGCATCATGCTGTGGGGATGTTTTTCAGCAGCAGGGCTTGGGAGACTAGTCAGGATAGAGGGAAAGATGAACGGAGCAAAGTACAGAGAGATCCTCGATGAAAACCTGCTCCAGAGCGATCAGGACCTCAGACAAGGGCGAAGGTTCACCTTCCAACAGGAAAACAACCCTAAGCACACAGCCAAGACAACGCATGAGTGGCTTCGGGACCAGTCTCTGAATGTCCGGAGTAGCCCAGCCAGAGCCCGGACTTAAACCCGATCGAACATCTCCGGGAAAGACCTGAAAATAGATGTGCAGCAACGCTCCCCTACAACCTGACAGAGCTTGAGAGGATCTGCAGAGAAGAATGGGAGAAACTTCCCAAATAGAGGTGTGCCAATCTTGTAGCGTCATACCCAAGAAGACTATGCTGTAATCGCTGCCAAAGGTGTTCAACAAAGTACTGAGTAAAGGATCTGAATACTTACAATACCAGTCAAAAGTTTGGACACACCTAATCATTCAAGGGTTTTTCTTTATTTTTTACATTGTAAATTTATAGTCAAGACCTCAAAACAGCTTTTCACACTCTTGGCATTCTCTCAACCAGCTTCACCTGGAATGCTTTTCCAACAGTCTTGAAGGATTTCCGACATATGCTGAGCACCTGTTGGCTGCTTTTCCTTCACTCTGCAGTCCAACTCATCCCAAACCATCTCAATTGGGTTGAGGTCGGGGGATTGTGGAGGCCAGGTCATCTGATGCAGCACTCCATCACTCTCCTTCTTGGTCAAATAGCCCTTACACAGGATGGTGTGAACATTTCTAAAAACCTGTTTTTGCTTTGTCATTATGTAGATTRATGAACATTTTTTATTTAATCAATTTTAAAATAAGGCTGTGCCGTAACAAAATGTGGAAAAAGTCAAGGGGTCTGAATACTTTCCCGAATGCACTTTATATGTAGGTAGGTAGGTAGTGTACCTTCTCTGTGGCGTAGGTCCACAGGCCGACAGTGTGGGAGCAGTTGGCCTCTAGCTGGGCGCGGTCGCAGCAGCCCTCGATCCTGTGCAGCACTTCCAGACAGCTGAGGAACACCCAGCAGTCCAATGCCCCCTGGACCACAGACACCTACACACACAGGATGAGGCTCTCTAGATTTACATTTTATATACTTTTTTGAATCCACAAACCTTCTCCATCTGCGTCCCACCCACACAGATACACAGCTCATGCACAAACTAAAGCCAATATATAACACCAAAATTGATGTTTCCAACCAAACTCTTTTTGGCAGGAGGCAACAGACTTATACAATGGTAGGGGAAACACTGGATTCTGCATGGCCAGAATCAAAGTGTTTGAGGGGATCAGTTTGAGCAAGATGAGGTGCAYTGCAGAATAGTTCATCTTCATCACATAATGAGTAGTAATTTGGGACCGAAAGTGAGTCGTATGTCAGCAGTTTGGCCCAGTCTGACTGCAATACAGTACTCAAAAACGCACTATACCTCGAGCAGGCGCAGCTCCTGGACACAATTGTGCAGCAGCTCCAGGGCTCGCTGGGTGACCTCCCAGGGCCTCTGGAGAAAGATGAGCAAGGTGCACTGGCGGGAGAACAGGTAGCTGCGCAGGTCCAGCAGGCTGGCCTCGGAGCGCTGGATCAGCTCGCGCTTCTCCATGTCGATGGGCCGCCGCAGGAGCAGCCCGCTCCAGCGTTTCACCGGGGCACAGAACGAGCCCAGCCAGTTGGCCCCGTCTGAAAGACAACATAGAAAGAGACACAACAGACATGGCCACAAGAATAAGATGTTGCCCTGAGAAGTACAGTAAACATACACACAAATAGGCCTATAGTAAAGGTAGGCAGGGCTCTACGCTGACCTCTTTACAAGGAGCACGTGTGCACCTAAGTTGAAAAATGCAGGCGTACACGAAAACATTTTGAAGCACAATTAAATATTTTTGGGGTAATAAAACTGGAATCCTTCATTTTTCTTAGCACACTGGTGCTGCTAAATAAAAATTCCAGGTCACACAGCTAAATATTTAGGCGCATATGCAAGTAAAATGGTCGCACTGTAGAGCCATGGTAGGGGTAGTAAACACTCTACCTCCAGCCCCAAAGTTGAGGACATACTGAGTGAAGAGAGCGTCCAGCTCGTCATACTGGACCAGAGCATCCTCAAACTGCTGCAGCATCTCAAACACAAAGGCCAACTCCTCCTGCACAACACACACACCCCCATTGKTTAAATAGGTTACAACTGCTTCCCCTGTAGTAGAGCATGGATGATTGACAGGTGGTGGGAGTGACCCACCTGCACCATGAAGTAGTCGCAAAAGCTCCAGCCGGGCTCGGTGCGTTTCTCGCGGAGCGTGCGCATGTCGTCCTCGAAGCGGCCCAGGTTCTTGGTGAAGGACATGAGCAGCAAGGTGCGCAGCTTGGTCAGGAAGGAGCTCCACGAATCCTGGGACCGAGACGACTCCTTCAGAGGGTCAGACAGAACCACACACCTGAACCATGTGGAGGGGAGAGAGAGTGGGGGGAGGTGGTGTTAGAGAGAAAAGTCCTCCTGGAGAGTCACACTCCTGCAGGCTTTTGCTCCATCCCTCATCTAGCACATCTGATTCTACTAAATGAGTTGCTCAGGTCCTTGATAAGATGAATCTGGTGTGTTACACAACAGAAATGGATCAGAAGGCAGCATGCCCAGTAGATCTCCAGGAGGAGGGTCCCTTGGTAGAGAAAATAGCTCAGATTCTGTTCTAACAAGAGACCAGAGCGGTGATGTCGCCGACCTGTCGCTCTGCTTGTTGCAGAAGTCGTTGCGGATCTTGTCTACGATGGAGGTGCGTGGCAGGATGTTGGTCTTGTTCTTCTTCTTGGCTTCGCTCTCCACCACCACGATGAGCCAGTCCACCGAGCCGTGCAGCCGCAGGGTGCTCTGCCACCGCAGCATGTCATCCTTCACCGACGCCTTGTACATCTCTGTGTCCTGAGACACACACACACACACACACACACACACACACACACACACACACACACACACACACACACACACACACACACACACACACACACAAAACATTAAAAACACCTGCTCTTTCTATGACAGACTGACCAGGTGAAAGCTATGAATCCCTATTGATGTCACTTTTTAAATCCACTTCAATCAGTGCAGATGAAGGGGAGGAGACAGGTTAAAGAAATATTTTTAAGCCTTGAGACAATTGAGACATGGATTGTGTGCCATTCAGAGGGTGAATGGGCAAGACAAAAGATTTAAGTGCCTTTGAACAGGGTATGGTAGTAGGTGCCAGGCGCACCGGTTTGTGTCAAGAACTGCAACACTGCTGGCTCAACAATATCCTGTGTGTATCAAGAATGGTCCACCAMCCAAAGGATATCCAGCCAACTTGACACAACTGTGGGAAGCATTAGAGTCAACATGGGCCAGCATCCCCGTGGAACGCTTTCGACACCTTGTAGATTCCATGCTACGGATGCAAACTGACCCTCATTAAGCGGTCAACAAACAGTAAAACATTTTCCAAACAGTAAATGCTATCAGATCTGTTCCCGCCCTAACAATGTGAGTCATCCCAAGGCAGGAAGGCAGGCGACAAGCATAGGCCCAAAATAAGCCCATAGAAACTAATTGGACTTGTTTTGGACAGATTTAGGCTAGAGTGAAACCTCTCGCTTCGCCTCTTCCTCTATGATACGATGCATGCATAACAAGGACCGGCCATTTTTCATTAAGAGTTTAACGGAAACATGCAACAATAGCAAGCCTATCATCTTAAGGTCAAAAGGCTATAGCCTATTATTGAACATGCAACTCCTGTAATGGAGCAGCCAATAAAACGTCATTTTCAAACATTTGCCAAAATGCAATTAGTGGAAAACACAGCTCAAAACAGCGCACCTAATGTTCCATATGTGAAACGGAGATGAAAAGGCTACTTTAAAGCAAGATAAGACATGCCTCATTATTTGAAGTAAAGTAAAACGTTCAGGTTTCAAACAATTATACTGCCTCAAGCTCACACTGCAAAGTGGTGGGTGACGGGCTGATAGTCAATGGTAGACAGGCTATAGCCCATGCATCCGAATGGCGAATGGAAGGCGCCCTTTACATGTTGAGATTTAGAAATAAAAATAGCATTAATACACTAGACGAACACACAAACAGCTATTGGAGCTCTTGTGAATCATAATACGGTGTTGAATGTTATGATACCAACAACGCCGGTCTGTCCAATATGCTCTCACTAAATCAAATAGTGACTAGCTGACTACTCACACAACAGTCTGTCCAGTATATGTGCAGGAAGGGAAAGGTGAGCAGGGCTCTGTTTCCATCCTTAGGAAGTAGCTCCTCTTTGAACTGAACAAAGTTGGCCTCGAGGTGAATCATCTTTGGTGCGCGTCCGTAGGACCTTCAGATGAGGAGACATTGGCATTGAAAACAAAGGAACTTAAAACAGTCAGACACACACTCAAACACGTATACACACAACTTTGCACTAACCACACAGTTGCGCATGCCTGCACACACACATCTGATAGCGAAGTGCAAACATCCCAATAGCTCACCTCCTCCACTCCATGGGCTCCTTGGGTAACTGATGTGCCAGAGAGGTGTAGAGGGAAGTGAACAGGCTCTGGTCGCCAGCACCTGTGTGTCGGGGTTGAGAGACAGAGTAGTGAAGAAGAGAGAAAGGGAGAGCAGACAGCTAGTCTGTGCTTCCAACCAGCATCTTATTCTATTTTCAGGGATCAACGAGATCTGTGACTCATTTGTTTCGTTACATTTTATTAGCTAGCCATCTAGTTAGGTCTCACTGCACACCTTAGGCTACATCACCCAGAGCAACAGTCTGAGTTTGCAACATAACAGCACTATTTGTGTTGAGACGATAGCGAACTACACTAGCTAGCTAGAAAATATGTTCTTTAAAGTACGTCCTGTCAGGGTCTTGTCTAGGTTGCCTCTTCAACCTCAGGAGGCTGAAGAAATTTGGCTTGTCACCGAAAACACTCACAAAATTTTACAGATGCACAATCGAGAGCATCCTGTCGGACTGTATCACCGCCTGGTACGGCAACTGCTCCGCCCACAACCGTAGGGCTCTCCAGAGGGTAGTGAGGTCTGCACAACACATCACCGGGGGCAAACTACCTGCCCTCCAGGACACCTACACCACCCGATGTCACAGGAAGGTCAAAAAGATCATCAAGGACAACAACCACCCGAGCCACTGCCTGTTCACCACGCTATCATCCAGAAGGCGAGGTCAGTACAGGTGCATCAAAGCTGGGACTGAAGAGAGAGACTGAAAAACAGCTTCTATCTCAAGGCCATCAGACTGTTAACCAGCCATCACTAACATCGAGTGGCTGCTGCCAACATACTGACTCAAATCTCTAGCCACTTTAATAATTAAAAATTGGATGTAATAAATATATCACTAGTCACTTTAAACAATGCCACTTTATATAGTGTTTACATACCCTACATTACTCATCTCATATGTATATATACTGTACTCTATACCATCTACTGTATCTTGTCTATGCCGTTCGGCCATCGCTCATCCATATATGTATATGTACATATTCTTATTCATTCCTTTACACTTGTGTGTAAACGGTAGTTGTTGTGAAAATTGTAGATTACTTGTTAGATATTACTGCATGGTCAGGACTAGAAGCACAGGCATTCCGCTACACTCGCATTAACATCTGCTAACCATGTGTATGTGACCAATACAATTTGAACTTGTCATTGATACATTGACAGACCTCTACTTGTAGCTCTTCTTATACAGGCCTCGTTTGATTAGTAGCTTGTTAACTAGCTAGCTAAAAAAAGCACGAGCCGACTATGTAAAATAAGACAGTGAGGGGATGCCGAAATGCTGCATAAGGAATAGGCTATTTTGTTGGCTAGTCAGCTACTAACTGTAACCAAGCTAGCAAGCTATGCCCTTTTCAAAATTGTCAATGTAGGACTTCTGAAACAATCTTTATAAAACTGTWTACGGTAGCTGGCTAGCATGCCGGTTAGACAAAATAGGTTAATCTGCAGCGGCCACTGCATTGGTTGAGGCAGCAACCACTGAGGTATACTGTAGCTAGCTACAGTAGCTACAGTAGCTAGCTTCGCCAAGCAAGCTAACATTGCTAGCTAGCTAACGTTAACGAGACAACTCAAAGGTTAACTAACATGTCACAATCGGCTTGTTTTCCATTGTGTAGATTATTGGCGTTTCTTCATGGGTCTCCATGGATTCCGAGAGTCAACATTAGTCCTCCATTTGAAAGTGAACAATATCACTAGTGTTGTTATCAGAGCTGTACATTTCTGTTTGTATCGTATTTGGGCCTTTTTCTTTTTCATTTCCTGTATGTCCCTGACAATATGACGACATCCGGCACAAAGTCAACGAGAATAATGCCGCGTTCATGACTTCATGATTTGACCTCGTTTTTCTTCCCGAGTTCCCAGTTGTCTTAAAAGCACCATAACTATTATGTGTGTGTGTGCGTGCGTGCGTGTGTGTTGGAGTGTCAATATAAGTATGTGTGCATAGTCAGAACGAGTTTGTGCAAAAGGGGTCAATGCAGATATTCTGAGTAGCTATTTGTTTAACTATACTGAACAAAAATATAACACAACATGCAACAATTTCTACGATTTTACTGAGTTACAGTTCCTATAAGGAAATCAGTCAATTGAAACAAAATCATATGCCAGTCATATATGGATTCCACATGGACTGGAATATCAGAACAAAATGCATATGTTGGTCACAAATACCCCCAAAAAATGGCCTCACTATGGGCATTCAAATAGCCATCGATAAAATGCAATTGTGTTCGTTGTCTGGCTTATGCCTGCCACTAATCCATCCCCACCGCCACCATAGGGCACTCTGTTCACAATGTTGACATCAGCAAACCACTCGTCCACACAACGCCATACACGTAGTTTGCATTGAACGTACTGCCAAATTCTCTAAAACGACAATGTTTAAAAAAAAAAAAACATTATTATAACTAGCATCATTAACAATTCTTATTTACAATGACGGCCTCACCGGCCAAACCCGGACGACGCTGGCCATTTGCGCGCTGCACTATGGACTCCCAATCACGGCCGTGTTGTGATACAGCCTGGATATGTAGGTGGCCTATGGTAGAGAAATGAACATTCAATTATCTGGCAACCTGCTGGTGGACATTCCTGCAGTCAGCATGACAATTGCATGCTCCCTCAAAACTTGAGACATCTGTGGCATTGTTTGTATGACAAAACTGCAAAAAACTGCACAGAGGGATGTAACACTTTTGTGCGTATGGAACATTTCTGGGATCTTTATTTCAGCTCATGAACATGACCAAACCTTTGTATGTTGCGTTTCTATTTTGGGTCAGTGTATTTAGCAATGTTGTTACTTGGGGATAGAAGCTTGGGTAGAAGCTGTCCAGTATTTACACGTGTTTGTAGAAGGTAGGATTGGGGGGCAAGTGTTTAAACTGTGCGTTTTTAGCATGATAATAAGTCTTTAGCCGCCGTTGTGCGCGGTGTGCGCGTGTTTGTGTGTGTGTGTGCGCGTGTGTGGTGGGTGTGTGTGTGTGTGTGTGTGTGTGTGTGTGTGTGTGTGTGTGTGTGTGTGTGTGTGTGTGTGTGTGTGTGTGTGTGTGTGTGTGTGTGTGGTGTGGTGTGCTATGTGAAGTCGTGAGGTTGTGTGTGTGTGTGTGTGTGTGTGTACTAAGGTGTGGAGAGTCAGTGCAGGTGGTCAGTCCAGTTCAAGTGTTAAGCAGTTTGATGGTTTGTAGATAGAAAGGTTCGCTAAGCCTTTTGGTATCAGACCTCATGTTCCAATACCGTCTGCCTGATGGTAAGGGAGTGAACATCTTGTGTGTGGGGTCCTTGATGATACTGCTGGACTTCGTCAATATACAGAATATACAGTATGTCCTGGATGACTGGCAGCACAGCCTCAGTGATGTACTGGGCCATCTTGATCTTGACATGTTCCCTCTGCTTCCTGAAGTCAACAATCAACTCCTTTATTTTGCTGATGTTGAGGGAAAGGTTGTTGTCCTGGCACCACAATGCCTGTTCACTTATCTCCTCCCTATAGGCTGATTCATCATTGTTGGTTATCAGGGCTATAACCGTTGTGTGGTCAGAAAACTTGATGATGGAGTTGGTGTCGTGCAAAGCCATGCAGTCATGGGTGAACAGGGAGTACAGCAGAGGGCGGAGGACACACCCCTGGGGGGCACCTGTGTTAAGAGTCAGTGTGGAGTAGGTGTTGTTGCCAATCCTCACAGCCTGTGGTTTGCTCGTCAGGAATTCCAGGATCCAGTTGCAGAGGGTGGTATCCAGACCCACGGTGTCTGAGTTTGGTGTTGAGCTTGGAGGGAACAATAGTGTTCAATGCTGAACTGTAAATCAATGAACAGTCAAATTGGAGTGGGTCCAGTGTGCCTGGTATGCTAGCCTTGATGTGAGCCATGATCAGTATCTCGAAGCACTTCATGATGACCAAGATGAGTGTGACGGGGTGATAGTCATTTGGGCATGTCACCTTGTTTTTGTTGGGCACTGGGATGATTGTGGTCTCCTTGAAGAAGGTTGGACTACGGCTTGGGACAGGGACAGTTTGAAGATGTCAGAGAAGACACCAGCCAGCTGGTCAGCACACACTCTGAGGATGCAGCCAGGGATGCCATCTGGGTTTGGGCTGACGGCTTTGTGAGTATTCACTCTTTTGAGAGTTTTTCCTCACGTCAGCCTCAGCGTGTGAAAGGACCTGGTCATCCGGAGCAACGAGAGTCTTCCAGATTGGCTCGGTATTGTTTGCCTTGAAGCGAGCAAAGAATGTGTTAATATAACTGCAGTGTCCAATTTACACTAGCTATTACAACAAAAAATACYATGCTATTGTTTGAGGATAGTGCACAACAAAACACTTTTATCACGGCAACTGGTTTGATACATTCACCTCTGAAGGTAAATAATGTACTTACATTCAGTAATCTTGCTCTGATTTGTCATCCTGAGGATTCTAGAGATAAAATGTAGAGTAGTTTTGTTTGAAAAAAATCTATTYWWATATTCAAATATAGGAACTGGGTTCTACAGTTTAACCCCACTGTTGTCTCTGGCTCCACACCCCCCAGCCAAGTTCTTTATTTTGATGCATCTCCTGTATGATGGCCTAGTCAGTCAAAAGAGAAATGGGTGATCATACCAGGCTGATTATAACAGCATGACAACTTTGGAGCATTACAGGTCTGAGTAACCTCACCGATGTCTGCACGTTAAAGCTCTACTTCATAGCTAGCAGAACACTTAACATGTTCATGTATACACATTGTATAACCTGCTCACATCCGGCTCTGTGGCTTTTCTCTCAGAGCTSAGGAGTCTGGCCTCCTTCAGAAGAGCCCAGAGCTTTTTCAAATCAAAATCAAATCAAATGTTATTTGTCACTTGCGCCGAATACAACAGGTGTAGACATTACCATGAAATGTTTACTTTACAAGCCCTTAACCAACAATGCAGTTCAAGAAATAGAGTTAAGAAAATATTTACTAAATAAAGTAAAGTTTAAAAAAAATATGTAATAAAAAAAAGTAACAATAACGAGGCTATTAAACAGCGAGTAGCAGCAGTGTAATACAAAGTGTGTGTGTGGGGGGGGTGGTGGTCAATGTAAATAGTCCAGGTGGCCATTTGATTAATTGTTCAGTAGTCTTATGGTTTGGAGGTAGATGGTGTTAAGGAGCCTTTTGGACCTAGACTTGGCGATCCAGTACCGCTTGCCGTGCGGTAGCAGAGAGAACAGTCCATGACTTGGGCGACAGGAGTCTTTGACAAATTTTTGGGCCTTCCTCTGACACTACCTAGTATATAAACTCAGCAAAAAAAGAAACGTCCTCTCACTGTCAACTGCGTTTATTTTCAGCAAACYTATCATGTGTAAATGTTTGTATGAACATAACAAGATTCAACAACTGAGACATAAACTGAACAAGTTACAAAGACATGTGACTAACAGAAATTGAATAATGTGTCCCTGAACAAAAAATCTAAAGTAACACCAGATGCATTTTAAGTACTGCAGTGCATCTCCTTCTCATGGACTGCACCAGATTTGCCAGTTCTTGCAGTGAGATGTTACCCCACTCTTCCACCAAGGCACCTGCAAATTCCCAGACATTTCTGGGGGGAATGGCCCTAGCCCTCACCCTCCGATCCAACTGGTCCCAGACGTGCTCAATGGGATTGAGATCTGGGCTCTTCGCTGGCCATCGCAGAACACTGATATTCCTGTCTTGCAGGAAATCATGCACAGAACGAGCAGTATGGCTGGTGGCATTGTCATGCTGGAGGGTTATGCCAGGATGAGCCTGCTGGAAGGGTACCACGTGAGGGAGAAGGATGTCTTCCCTGTAAGAGACAGCGTTGAGATTGCCTGCAATGACAACAAGCTCAATCCGATGATGCTGTGACACACGCCCCAGACTATGACGGCCCCTCAACCTTCAAATCGATCCGCTCCAGAGTACAGGCCTCGGTGTAACACTCATTCCTTCGATGATAAACTCAAATCCGACCATCACCTGGTGAGACAAAACCGCGACTCGTCAGTGAAGAGCTTTTTTGCCAGCCCTGTCTGTGCCCATAGGCGACATTGTTGCTGTCGTGGAAATATTGAATCAAATATTTCTCAGATACCGAACATGTAAATCAAAATAGACTTTTTACAAAGTAATAGAAGCCACGCAATTCCATGTAACAACGGAACTCTCTTGGTACAGACCGACGGCTTTATAGGTTTCCACCTTCAGATAACACACATGGTCACTCCCCTCTATTGTAGATGATTAACACCCCTTGGCCTCTCGCCACCATTATCTTAAATGTCTGCGCAAGAGTGAAGGTTCCCGCGAGAGAGTAACGGTTAATGTGATTGGATGTTAATTATTTGACTAGGCTACCTGTATTTGACATTGTGTTGTTATTTCGCTGAACACTAGATTCTTTAATTTGATGTTTGGCAGTGAAACGAGGCTACTCAGGCGAGAAAAAAAACTCACCCAAATGTATAGCCCCATTGGAAAATATAAATGTACTGTTTGAAAATGTGAAGAAAAAACCAACATGTGATTCGCATTTTTATTTGGCGTACCCCAGACTGCATTGTGCATACCCCTGGGGGTACGTGTACCCCACACCTGCTCTAGGGCTACTACCAAACCAGCCCTACTGTTTTGGTGAGTACTTATCTCTACACATTAATTGACATTTACTATGAAATAAAAGAAGCCAAACATCTAACTGATGGAGCTTTAGATTTTCCTACTCCAGTTTAAAGGAATACGATTATTTTAGAGGAATGTGACTTGTATTCACACTATTTCACAATGATTAACATTGTGTTTAACACCATTTCACAAGGTTTTCTGAAAAAAACATACCTCTTCACCATTCACTAATCAATCACTTCTATAGTTCAGATTAAATAATTTGGTGTGAGGAACCAATAACAAAGGGAGAAATGCAGAGAAGCAATTTGACCATAAGTACACTGCTCAAAATAAAAGGGAACACTTAAACAACACAATGTAACTCCAAGTCAATCACACTTCTGTGAAATCAAACTGTCCCTTAGGAAGCAACACTGATTGACAATACATTTCACATGCTGTTGTGCAAATGGA
The DNA here is from genome assembly GCF_002910315.2 of Salvelinus sp. IW2-2015. Classification (NCBI taxonomy): domain Eukaryota; kingdom Metazoa; phylum Chordata; class Actinopteri; order Salmoniformes; family Salmonidae; genus Salvelinus; species Salvelinus sp. IW2-2015. The sequence continues at coordinate 31,029,254 of NC_036867.1, read as the reverse complement.
ATAGACAAAAGGTGGAAATTATAGGCATTAGCAAGACCCCCCAATAAAGGAGTGATTCTGCAGGTGGTGACCACAGACCACTTCTCAGTTCCTATGCTTCCTGGCTGATGTTTTGGTCACTTTTGAATGCTGGCGGTGCTCTCACTCTAGTGGTAGCATGAGACGGAGTCTACAACCCACACAAGTGGCTCAGGTAGTGCAGCTCATGCAGGATGGCACATCAATGCGAGCTGTGGCAAGAAGGTTTGCTGTGTCTGTCAGCGTAGTGTCCAGAGCATGGAGGCGCTACCAGGAGACAGGCCAGTACATCAGGAGACGTGGAGGAGGCCGTAGGAGGGCAACAACCCAGCAGCAGGACCGCTACCTCCGCCTTTGTGCAAGGAGGGGCACTGCCAGAGCCCTGCAAAATGACCTCCAGCAGGCCACAAATGTGCATGTGTCAGCATATGGTCTCACAAGGGCTCTGAGGATCTCATCTCGGTACCTAATGGCAGTCAGGCTACCTCTGGCGAGCACATGGAGGGCTGTGCGGCCCCCCAAAAGAAATGCCACCCCCTGAGGAGCCTACTCACTCGGTAGCCTCTGCAATGGATATCAAACTGGCGGACAGTGATGACTCTCCATCTGTCCCCATCTCTGCTGAGTTTAGCGAGGCCTTGCAGGAGAGCTGGGCCTCTGTCAGGGGGCGCTTCCGACTCACAGCAGAGACTGGACCATGGAGTTATGTTGCGGGGGCAGAGTCACTCGGCCTCTGGGAGTACCCGACCATGGACACCATGATAGCTGCCCTGGAACTCTCGACCGGGAGATTATAGAGTGGAACCCGCAACTGAATCCGGGACCCTCCAGAGTCTTTGATCTGGACTTGAAAGCCACATATGGGTCCATCTGCTCACCAACGCGGCCATGCTGCTGCAGGCCTACCTGCAGGCCTACCTGCAGACTCTGTTGCCCCGGCTGCGGGAGGGCGCAGAGGAGCTCTTTCTGGAAGCGATGGTGTCTTGACGGCTTTCCCTGCTCCAGAGGATGTGGCCGCGCCAACAGACGGGCACTGGCGCAGGTGGTTACCTCTCAGTGCCATCTCTGGCTGGCCCAATCCCGTCTACCAGCTGCTCTCCAGAGCACATTTGCCACTCTTAGTAAGAACTTTTCAGAAGTTATTCTTGGAAGTTGTGAGCTTAAGTGTGATGGGTGCAAAGGATTTACTTCAGTTTCCTTGAATGAAAATACTATTGTGATATCATTAAATTACGGTTGCATAACTGCTTGTGCAAAGGTTTTTAAATGCGTAATTTTTGCACATCAAGTGCAAGTTGTCTTCAGCCAAGAACAGCGAGAGAATGAGGCCGACTTCTCCAAAGAACTAGATGTGGTCAAGGTCTGGAAATGAGGAAATGGACAAAAAAATATGTAAGCAAGGCTGGCAGTCTCCCTCAAACACATGCAATTATGATAATGCCCTTTTAGTGTAAGAGCTGTTTGAAATAGCGTTCCTAACCTCTCTGCAATCAGTGGTGATCCGTCATTCAGGGCAGGGGCTCTCACATTTTTTGTTGTTGTTGGTGGGGTTGCCTCTTTTGCATAATATTTTCACATTAATACGTGTAACATATCAGTTTGTAAAAAAAAAGTAAACATTGAGTTATTAAAGGCCTCCATACAAACATGGTCTTGTTTTTGCTTTCTTAAGGCAGCTCCAAAATGCAGGCGTTTCAGCCTAGCTCAGTGCTTTCTGTGGTGGTGGGGCAGCCAGCGGAAAATACGGAGCGTAGGGGTTGGTAATGTTCTCTAGTTGCGCCGTGATTGGCTCAGTGTTCTGTCACTCATGGGACACCACATCGCTGCAAATCTATGGGTAGAGCTTGAAAATGCATGCCCCTTCGGTGCTGCCACGTTAGAGGTGCCCATCCAAGAAGGCTCAGGGTCATTGGCCGAAGATAAAATGACATCAAATCTACAGTAGCTTTTGATTGGACTGATCATGTCAACGTCATACTTTCAAAATCTTAGCTAGCTGTCATCATCATGAATCAAGTCGCCAATCTACTGGCAAATCATTTTTAATCCTTGTCATATGAAGATAAATTATAGATAAAAAGTATCGGTGCTCATCGGCATTAGACATAAACATTACACAACAAGTTGGAAATCGCAAATTCAACAATGAGTGGTTTGGAAGGAATCAGTAGCTAACTGCAAGCATTGCAAAGCAATCACTAGCCTGCTATTCAGTGGAGTGGGTGTGTGGTCCCAATCCTCGGTTTAAGGTTCTTTTCCAAGCTTAAAATGATAGACATTCAACATTGGCAATGCTTTCAATCCAGCATGATTTCTGCCATGCTCAAAACGACTGTTAACTCAGAACTTGGAAATCTGACTTCAGTGAGTTCAAGACACCTGGGAACTCAGGAAAGGTTATCCAACTCGGAATTGTAAGTCGGGAACTCGGGCCTCTTTCTAGAGCTACAACCTGAAGATCACTGACTTCATCATGATTCGAGATTGTTTCCCCCCCCCAGTTCCCAGTTGTCTTGAATGCACCATAAATCCAGAGAAATGCCAGACTTTGATGACAAAGTTTAATGACAAAATTTGCCCACGAAGGACCACGGCGCCACCTTCCTGTTCAAGTGAGCACAGGACAACAAGGTGAGTCCAAAAATGTATTGTATGCTGCTGCATAAATGATGTAATATGCCAGGGAGATATGTATACTGCTAAGAAAGTAATACTAAGTGTATGTTGTGTGGTAAGTTGTTAGTAGCCCATGTGCCTCACCCTAATAATTTGGTCTATTTCCCCCTCTTATTTCACCTACTGTTCTGACTTTGTGGTGCACATGTAGCCTATAACCTGTTTTTAAAGAAATGAAATCATTGAATATTGTAAGAGCTTTCATTGTCTGCTTATATGCCCCCTTTATTTATCCTACGGTTCTGACTTGGTGTACAAGGAGAACACTGTACAAGCGACCCATGTTTTGAATTCTGTCACTGTACATTTCAAAAGTGCTGAACAAAAAGTAATATTGACTACGTCCATCCTAGCTCGCTCATTAATGTCTTAATCCAAATTACGGATTGCCTCTTATCCTCTTGTCGTCCCTTATGCCATAGTTTGTACATCTCAATTGTCAGTAGAAACTACATTTGTTTAAGCAAGTCAGCCATATCAGCTATGTTTTTGTAAAAGGCAGTAAATGAGGCTGAATGAACTGTTTTGCCTGTCAGACAAGGCTCCACTTATACCCAGGTGTAGCAGTGGTAAGGTGTTGGAGCAAGCTTTATTTAGGCCCTAACAGTCTGTGGGTACCGTTTGTCACCGTTCTAGTGCAATTAATGTATTGTTCAGTTGTTGTAGTGGCTTTGCTGGCATGCAACCG
>NC_036867.1:31006815-31025847 GCF_002910315.2 Salvelinus sp. IW2-2015 | reverse complement strand
GCACAGAACGAGCAGTATGGCTGGTGGCATTGTCATGCTGGAGGGTTATGCCAGGATGAGCCTGCTGGAAGGGTACCACATGAGGGAGAAGGATGTCTTCCCTGTAAGAGCACAGCGTTGAGATTGCCTGCAATGACAACAAGCTCAATCCGATGATGCTGTGACACACCGCCCCAGACTATGACGGACCCTCAACCTTCAAATCGATCCCGCTCCAGAGTACAGGCCTCGGTGTAACACTCATTCCTTCGATGATAAACTCAAATCCGACCATCACCCCTGGTGAGACAAAACCGCGACTCGTCAGTGAAGAGCACTTTTTGCCAGCCCTGTCTGTGCCCATAGGCGACATTGTTGCTGTCGTGGAAATATTGAATCAAATATTTCTCAGATACCGGAACATGTAAAATCAAAATAGACTTTATTACAAAAGTAATAGAAGCCACGCAATTCCATGTAACAACGGAACTCTCTTGGTACAGACCGCAGGCTTTATAGGTTTCCACCTTCAGATAACACACATGGTCACTCCCCTCTATGTAGATGATTAACACCCCTTGGCCTCTCGCCACCATTATCTTAAATGTCTGCGCAAGAGTGAAGGTTTCCCGCGAGAGAGTAACGGTTAATGTGATTGGATGTTAATTATTTGACTAGGCTACCTGTATTTGACATYGTGTTGTTATTTCGCTGAACACTAGATTCTTTAATTTGATGTTTGGCAGTGAAACGAGGCTACTCAGGCGAGAAAAAAAACTCACCCAAATGTATAGCCCCATTGGAAAATATAAATGTACTGTTTGAAAATGTGAAGAAAAAAAMCAACATGTGATTCGCATTTTTATTTGGCGTACCCCAGACTGCATTGTGCATACCCCTGGGGGTACGTGTACCCCACACCTGCTCTAGGGCTACTACCAAACCAGCCCTACTGTTTTGGTGAGTACTTATCTCTACACATTAATTGACATTTACTATGAAATAAAAGAAGCCAAACATCTAACTGATGGAGCTTTTAGATTTTCCTACTCCAGTTTAAAGGAATACGATTATTTTAGAGGAATGTGACTTGTATTCACACTATTTCACAATGATTAACATTGTGTTAACACCATTTCACAAGGTTTTCTGAAAAAAAACATACCTCTTCACCATTCACTAATCAATCACTTCTATAGTTCAGATTAAATAATTTGGTGTGAKGAACCAATAACAAAGGGAGAAATGCAGAGAAGCAATTTGACCATAAGTACACTGCTCAAAAAAATAAAGGGAACACTTAAACAACACAATGTAACTCCAAGTCAATCACACTTCTGTGAAATCAAACTGTCCACTTAGGAAGCAACACTGATTGACAATACATTTCACATGCTGTTTGTGGCAAATGGAATAGACAAAAGGTGGAAATTATAGGCATTAGCAAGACACCCCCAATAAAGGAGTGATTCTGCAGGTGGTGACCACAGACCACTTCTCAGTTCCTATGCTTCCTGGCTGATGTTTTGGTCACTTTTGAATGCTGGCGGTGCTCTCACTTAGTGGTAGCATGAGACGGAGTCTACAACCCACACAAGTGGCTCAGGTAGTGCAGCTCATGCAGGATGGCACATCAATGCGAGCTGTGGCAAGAAGGTTTGCTGTGTCTGTCAGCGTAGTGTCCAGAGCATGGAGGCGCTACCAGGAGACAGGCCAGTACATCAGGAGACGTGGAGGAGGCCGTAGGAGGGCAACAACCCAGCAGCAGGACCGCTACCTCCGCCTTTGTGCAAGGAGGGGCACTGCCAGAGCCCTGCAAAATGACCTCCAGCAGGCCACAAATGTGCATGTGTCAGCATATGGTCTCACAAGGGCTCTGAGGATCTCATCTCGGTACCTAATGGCAGTCAGGCTACCTCTGGCGAGCACATGGAGGGCTGTGCGGCCCCACAAAGAAATGCCACCCCCTGAGGAGCCTACTCACTCAGGTAGCCTCTGCACTGGATATCAAACTGGCGGACAGTGATGACTCTCCATCTGTCCCCATCTCTGCTGAGTTTAGCGAGGCCTTGCAGGAGAGCTGGGCCTCTGTCAGGGGGCGCTTCCGACTCACAGCAGAGACTGGACCATGGAGTTATGTTGCGGGGGCAGAGTCACTCGGCCTCTGGGAGTACCCGACCATGGACACCATGATAGCTGCCCTGGAACTCTCGGACCGGGAGATTATAGAGTGGAACCCGCAACTGAATCCGGGACCCTCCAGAGTCTTTGATCTGGACTTGAAAGCCACATATGGGTCCATCTGCTCACCAACTCACCAACATGCTGCTGCAGGCCTACCTGCAGGCCTACCTGCAGACTCTGTTGCCCCGGCTGCGGGAGGGCGCAGAGGAGCTTTTTCTGGAAGCGATGGTGTCTTGACGGCTTTCCCTGCTCCAGAGGGATGTGGCCCGCGCCAACAGACGGGCCATGGCGCAGGTGGTTACCTCTCAGTGCCATCTCTGGCTGGCCCAATCCCGTCTACCAGCTGCTCTCCAGAGCACATTTGCCACTCTTAGTAAGAACTTTTCAGAAGTTATTCTTGGAAGTTGTGAGCTTAAGTGTGATGGGTGCAAAGGATTTACTTCTAAGTTTCCTTGAATGAAAATACTATTGTGATATCATTAAATTACGGTTGCATAACTGCTTGTGCAAAGGTTTTTAAATGCGTAATTTTTGCACATCAAGTGCAAGTTGTCTCTCAGCCAAGAACAGCGAGAGAATGAGGCCGACTTCTCCAAAGAACTAGATGTGGTCAAGGTCTGGAAATGAGGAAATGGACAAAAAATATGTAAGCAAGGCTGGCAGTCTCCCTCAAACACATGCAATTATGATAATGCCCTTTTAGTGTAAGAGCTGTTTGAAAATAGCGTTCCTAACCTCTCTGCCAATCAGTGGTGATCCGTCATTCAGGGCAGGGGCTCTCACATTTTTTGTTGTTGTTGGTGGGGTTGCCTCTTTTGCATAATATTTTCACATTAATACGTGTAACATATCAGTTTGTAAAAAAAAAGTAAACATTGAGTTATTAAAGCCTCCATACAAACATGGTCTTGTTTTTGCTTTCTTAAGGCAGCTCCAAAATGCAGGCGTTTCAGCCTAGCTCAGTGCTTTCTGTGGTGGTGGGGCAGCCAGCGGAAAATACGGAGCGTAGGGGTTGGTAATGTTCTCTAGTTGCGCCGTGATTGGCTCAGTGTTCTGTCACTCATGGGGACACCACATCGCTGCCAAATCTATGGGTAGAGCTTGAAAATGCATGCCCCTTCGGTGCTGCCACGTTAGAGGTGCCCATCCAAGAAGGCTCAGGGTCATTGGCCGAAGATAAAATGACATCAAATCTACAGTAGCTTTGATTGGACTGATCATGTCAACGTCATACTTTCAAAATCTTAGCTAGCTGTCATCATCATGAATCAAGTCGACAATCTACTGGCAAATCATTTTTAATCCTTGTCATATGAAGATAAATTATAGATAAAAAGTATCGGTGCTCATCGGCCATTAGACATAAACATTACACAACAAGTTGGAAATCGCAAATTCAACAATGAGTGGTTTGGAAGGAATCAGTAGCTAACTGCAAGCATTGCAAAGCAATCACTAGCCTGCTATTCAGTGGAGTGGGTGTGTGGTCCNTTCAACAATGAGTGGTTTGGAAGGAATCAGTAGCTAACTGCAAGCATTGCAAAGCAATCACTAGCCTGCTATTCAGTGGAGTGGGTGTGTGGTCCCAATCCTCGGTTTAAGGTTCTCTTTTCCAAGCTTAAAATGATAGACATTCAACATTGGCAATGCTTTCAATCCAGCATGATTTCTGCCATGCTCAAAACGACTGTTAACTCAGAACTTGGAAATCTGACTTCAGTGAGTTCAAGACACCTGGGAACTCAGGAAAGGTTATCCAACTCGGAATTGTAAGTCGGGAACTCGGGCCTCTTTCTAGAGCTACAACCTGAAGATCACTGACTTCATCATGATTCGAGATTGTTTTCCCCCCCCCCAGTTCCCAGTTGTCTTGAATGCACCATAAATCCAGAGAATGCCAGACTTTGATGACAAAGTTAATGACAAAATTTGCCCACGAAGGACCACGGCGCCACCTTCCTGTTCAAGTGAGCACAGGACAACAAGGTGAGTCCAAAAATGTATTGTATGCTGCTGCATAAATGATGTAATATGCCAGGGAGATATGTATACTGCTAAGAAAGTAATACTAAGTGTATGTTGTGTGGTAAGTTGTTAGTAGCCCATGTGCCTCACCCTAATAATTTGGTCTATTTCCCCCTCTTAATTTCACCTACTGTTCTGACTTTGTGGTGCACATGTAGCCTATAACCTGTTTTTAAAGAAATGAAATMATTGAATATTGTAAGAGCTTTCATTGTCTGCTTATATGCCCCCTTTATTTATCCTACGGTTCTGACTTGGTGTACAAGGAGAACACTGTACAAGCGACCCATGTTTTGAATTCTGTCACTGTACATTTCAAAAGTGCTGAACAAAAAGTAATATTGACTACGTCCATCCTAGCTCGCTCATTAATGTCTTAATCCAAATTACGGATTGCCTCTTATCCTCTTGTCGTCCCCTTATGCCATAGTTTGTACATCTCAATTGTCAGTAGAAACTACATTTGTTTAAGCAAGTCAGCCATATCAGCTATGTTTTTGTAAAAGGCAGTAAATGAGGCTGAATGAACTGTTTTGCTGTCAGACAAGGCTCCACTTATAGCCAGGTGTAGCAGTGGTAAGGTGTTGGGACAGCTTTATTTAGGCCCTAACAGTCTGTGGGTACCGTTTGTCACCGTTCTAGTGCAATTAATGTATTGTTCAGTGTTGTAGTGGCTTTGCTGGCATGCAACCCCCCCCCCCCCCCCMCMCMCAAAAAAAGGTGTTAGCCCCACCATGCTAAAATTGCCACTGCAGCCAATAACTGCAAATTGTCATTTTTCCACTCTGACACTCCTAGCAAAATTCTTGCTTGAGAAATTGCCCTTTGCTAAGAAACATTTTTTTTTGTTTTCAATTAAAATGGTGAAAAATAATCACAGTTAGGTACTTAATTGTTACCCAGAAGTGATTTGATAGTCAGATAAAAGTGGCTGCATTGAACCTTTTAAAGTTGCCATTTAATKTCTAGAATGAAGCCTGTGCTGCTATAGATGTGTTGAAGGAGAGGGAGAGGGAAATGGCAGTCCTCCACCGCAGGTACGTCCAATAACTAAAATAAATATTCAATTTGACCATTAATGGAGTTCATTGTACTGTAGACAGACAATCCCGCATGGCAAAAACTGGTTGAATCAACGTTGTTTCCTACATCATTTCAACAAAGAAATTCAATGTGGTGAATCAATGTGGAAAACTGATTGGATTTGCAAAAAGGAAATTTCATCTTTTTTTCACCCAACTTTTAACCTAAATCCAATGACATGGTGAAATTTCATGTTGAATTCAGGTTAGTTGACAACTCAACCAAAAGTAAATCAAAACTAAATGTTGAACTGACATCGGTGACCAGTGGGATGGATATGGAAAACATACACAACAATACACACACGTACATTTCAATGCATATTAATTATATGGTTTACTTAGACCATTGTTAAACATTATCCTCTGTGGCACACTAGAGCTAGGCAGCCATTTTAATGTTAGAACTATGTCTAGATGAACTGTCTGAGCTAATCAGAAAACACTATTTAGGCATGGATCTTCTGCTGCTTTTCCCCCAGGCTCACACAGAATGTCCAGCAAATCCTACCCGGTGTCATGCTATCACCTGGTGCCCAAATCCCACCTGGTGCCCACAGACTCTGAGGCCAACACCACTGCTCACCACCCAGGGGACTGTGCCCTGGAAGGCATCTCTCACATGCCCCTGCCAGAGCCCAACTCCTCCCTGGGGCTTCTGTCCAGCTGTGGCTGATCATGGACTAGCAGCTCCATCTGTRTTGGATATGCTAGCTCTGTTCACTCTACTGAACCCAGCTGTGGCATCAGCAGCAACTGTAGCAGCAGMAGCTCCTGCTCTGCCCCCCAGCAACACTGACACCACCCAGGGGTAACACTGCCCGTGGCTAACTTAGCAGGGAGCCTATCAGGGCACAGCCACTAACTATATGTGCCCTGAATACAGAACAAAAAAACTGGTAAACAACCAAGGACCAGACTTGACCACTCTTAGTCTTTCCTACTATCCTTTTAACTTTTATCTAGCTATTTTGATATGTGTTTATACACTACCTCCTCTCAGTCTCTAAGAAACCATATTGGCATCCTTCCACACATCTAGACCCCACAGAGAGGATACATTCCTGCTCTGTTTGATATCAGAAGTTCATACTCGGGTCAATAGAGCCTTCACTTCCTTCGGATGCCTCGGGCCAGGGTCTTGGAAAATCGATAATACCAACACCGAGGTGGCAGTATACAATGCTGTTTGTGTCTCCAGTCTGCTTTATGGCTCAGAGACCTGGACCCAATATAGGYAGCACAACAACATCCTGCAATCGTTCCACATCAGATGCCTCCAACGCATCTTAAGGTTAACCTGGGAGTACAGAGTGAATACCTCCCATAATGAGATCCTCGCCAACACCAAGGGCTCAATTAAATCTGTAGTGCTGAAGAGCTGTGCTACAAAACAAATGTAAAGGCAATGTTTTCACGTTAGCGGAGACTGCGTTCACGGTGAACACTACATATGTCGGCTCAATCGGAAATTACCTTTACATTTCAATCGCGCTGTAGTGCTGAACTTCAACGATATGGATTGAATCAAACCCCAAGTCGACCTGCATTAAAGCAAGCATGGCTGAAGGACACGTGATCCACATACCTGAACACCACCCCCCTCACCAAGTTCCCTGCAGCCCACTTAGTGGTGCCAAACGCTCTGCTTGAGGTCAGAAAAAGCAGTATAACCATTGCATTTGAAAACCAAGGTGTTGTCTTGACTTCAGATAGATAAAATAGCTCACCCACATATTCTAATGTCTTTATCTTTTTGTTTCTTTCAAATGTAGTCTGTTTGGAGAAGGGACTGTGAGACCCTGATTGATTGATTGCTTTTTATTGACAGAAATCTGTCATATGCAAATAAGTGAAAATTATAATCAAATGGATTGCTGAACATGCGTGCATTTGTCACCTATAACAAAATCCTCTATGTCTATACTGTAAACCTGCTATTTAACACTAGGCACTCTGTGGTCACCAAAAAACCTTACTAGTCAAGGCTTGTACTGTGTATAACCCTCCCATGCAAAGTGAATGACAGGTAAATACTTTATTTCTGACAACCAATCATCACAGTAACATACAAGTGCTCAATATAAAACCTTGAGTATGAACAGACGTACTCTCCTTGGAAGTAACATTCGTTTTTATGATACAATATGCTGTTATATCCATCAAACACATCCGGAGTGTACATACAGAGCGTATTCCTAACTGTTCTGAGTCTCGGTGGTGGAGGGAGGTGGAGAGGTAGCATAGATGACCTGGAAGCTCTTTCCCTCATCCATCAGGTCCTCCATGCTGACCCCCAGGAAGCCCACAGCCCTCAGGTTCTGCATGTAGGGCTCAGGCTCCACCATCACACCTTTGAAGAAGCCCAGGTCACACGTTGCCAACATCCTCGCTCCTACCGGGAAGGAAGAAAAGGAGGTGGTTGTATTCATTAGAACTATCCTTCTATTTCTATGGTAACCATCATACAGAGAGATACAACAACAACAGGTTMTGTGCACTGCAATACTGTCTTCCTGTATAGGCTACTGTGATAACTCTATAGATATGCAGTGCCGTAGAGATGCAGTAAACGTTTAGTGCATGTTGTTATACAGCTTGTATAGTATGGCYCTGACTGCACTCACATTGCCCTCTACTGTTTGCAATAAAGAATTGCATCTTGTGTGTGCCTGTGGCATACGCATGTGTGTGCCGTGCTTCCACTAACCTGGCCTCATGACACGGAGCAGTTCGGCGGTGGCGATGGCCATGTCCGGCCAGTASAGATGGCAGTTGGAGTGGAAGACTCTGTCAATGCAGTGGTCCGGGAGGRGAATACACTCCACCCTGCCCTGGAGCAGGTGGACCTTCCCCGAGGCCAGCTGAGGGCCCAGACGCTCCCGGGACACCTTGTGCATGTACTCTGAGACGTCCAGGCCGAACAGCCTGCCCCTGGGGTTCAGGTACTTCAAAGCCTCCTGGAGCCCCAGGCCTGGACCAAAGCCAAACTGGAGGACTGAGTAGATTTGATCGCACTGGATCAAGTGTGTGCGAGTGTGTGTGCGTGCGTGCGATCTGTTGGTAAAGCATGGTGCTTGCAACGCCAGGGTTGTGGGTTCAACCCCTTTGGGGGACCAGTATGAAAATGTATCCACTCACTACTGTCTGGATAAGAGTGTCTGCTAAATTACTCAAGTGTGTGTGTGTGTGTGTGTGTGTGTGTGTGTGTGAAATAAAGTAATACCCCTTTCATACACAGACAGAAATCCCATCTTCTTTCTACCTGCTTTTTGTGTATCTGAACGGGGTATGTTGTAAAAAACAAGGTATATTAAATCCCACCTCGAGACCGAGCCATGAGACCTGCATTTTCACAGACCCTGTAACCAAAATACAGGTATCGGGTCTAGGTGAATGGTCCTCAACTTCTTTTGCAGGTAAATTCATTAAYACTTCCATTATTTAACATGTCCCAAATTTGAATTGCACCCCTCCCAATTTGCCAGTTACCGACTGATACATATAAAATGGGTATTCAGTACCTGCAAGAAAGTGGTACATAAGGGTTTGAAAGGGGGTCATGTAAACATTGCTTTGTATTTTTTACAGGTAACCACATCTGTGTGAAATAGGTATAAGTGTATCACATAAGCTGCTACCTCCAGGATAGCACGATGGTCCTGGATCTGACACAGTTTGACAACGTTCTTGATCATCACATTGTGGTACTTCTCCATTGTCCGCCATCAAGCTTTTCTTGGGGTGCGCCAGATTGTGCGTTATTCCATTAGTAAAAATGGCTGATACACATGGTGAAACAAGTGCCAGAATGAATGACAGTTGAAGAACACACATGATACGTTCACATTAACGGGCACTAATGGCTGATCTATTTTCAAAACATCTACGCTGATCAAATAGAACATGAGTTGGAAGTGGTTGTTATAAATTAGACTGAAATGTTGTGTTAAAAATGTAGCAGGGGCTGAATACTACCAATAAATCGGCCTGGACATATCTGACACACCGGCCCACCAGAGGCAAATGGGCCAGTCCACTAAACTATTTTGAGCCAGTGTTTTAAATGGGACAGCTAGCTGCCCATTAGCCAAATTATATATTTTTTGCAAAAAATCATAACATTTGTTAAGAGGCCTGTTTTTTTTGGCACGAACTACTACTTCTGTTTTCTGGGCTGCAGTTTTGGATTTTGAGAAGCTTTTGAATTGTTTTTCCAGTTATGATGCTGTTATTACTAAGAAACAGACAGGAATATAATATCATATAATATAAATATAAATTAAACACATTACCTGGAAAGAAAGGAATATCTCTCAGTAGATCTTTATACTTTCTATATTTACTCATAATGCTGTGGAAGTATTTATCCTACAGGGATAAAACACCAGAGGGTAAGTAAGTCATTAAAGTCAATAATTACACAGAAATAAAACATTTGAAGCAAAAGTTTTTTGACAAGATTTCTTCATAAAGTTTTTGTTCACAGACTTAGTGAGTAATTCTAATGTAGTCTACAAATGTTTGATTGAAATGGGAACAATGAATGATTCACTTGCTCAGACATTGATTGAATAAATACACTTATCAGGTAATATCTCACATCTACACTGCTATTCTACACAGAGTTCCTAGTTTTGGGAATAAAAGGAAACTGACCTGATTGGTTTGAGGGGATCTGGGTTCAGTTCAATATGGAATCCCTCGTAGTAGCAGATCAGAGAAGACCGAACTAACACATAAAACAGAATCCTGGTTTGTCTGACTTACTGTCCTGTGAATGTCCTGTAGCATTCTTTAAAAACGTGTATCAACTCTCTATCTCTGATTGTGCAGTCTCTTAAAGTCACATTCGGACAATGAAAATGTCTTCACATTATGTTCCTCCAATATGATAATATTGTAACAGTCAAATTATGCATTGAAAGCCGGCTTGTAGTACCCTCCGTTTGGCTCAACAGTCCTTGACTTGAATAGCAGTAATACCCTGGTGCCATTTCCAACTCCGTTACATACATTGTATAGGTTGCGATTAATCTATATGATTAGACATTTACTGATTATATATATTGAAGTTGCAAACATCTACATTAGACCTATTATACCATAAGCCATAAACTGGTGCATGGCGAATTTGCGTCCTACAATTTTGGGCTCAAAAGAAGTGCATCATTCAGGTCTATGTGGTAGGCAACTTTAGATTCTACTGTGTTTTGTATTTTTGTTTATTTGCCTGGGTTTTGTGACTGTGATGCCACAAATATGTACCACCCATAGAGTGGCGTGCCGCTAGTGTTTAAATATGAGGGATTGCAGTTCAACACAGGTAGGTCACATTGTGTGCGTGTGTAAATTCACTCTGGCTATCTACTCCAATTCAGAAGAACTGATGAATTTCCGAACGCTTAACACCTGCAAAAAAAAACTTTATTCAATTGTTATCAGCAGCAGTCYGTCACTTGTAAATATTTTAAGAACGGAAATGACCGGTCTTTTGTATTGAACAGACACAGGCCACTGAAGAGGCAGTACTGTTAAATGTAATATTGTATACAGAACCATCCAAATCAACTGTTCAGCAGTTCCTCAAATCCAGATAAACACCTGTATTTATTTAAATGAAAATTCCAAAACATTTATGTAAATTGTTCAGGCAAATGTGTAAATACTGCAGAAAGGTAGAGGGAATTAAGGGAACAAGGTAATATATGTCAAATCTGAAAATGAAATGTATTTTGTTCATTTGAAATGTATTTAATGTTAATCCCCTTCTTAGAATGAGGAATGTAGAAGTGAGTCCAACTATCTATATTATAATACCTTAAGCCACAACCTGGGGTAGATTTGCATCTTACAATTTGACACATTTTCTTAATTTTGGGCTCAAAACAAGCGCGTCACCAGGACCATGGGATAGGCTACTTTCCACTGGAACACATCCAACTTTGAGCTAACAACAAACAGGGTCGTGCTCAGTAGGGAACGTACTATAGCAAATGTTTTGCAACGCAATAACAAGTACGTGCGTTCTTATACAAGTTCAAGTAACTCAGTTTCAATGTTTTCTCTGTTCTAAACACAACCCAGGTAGCATATGAGAACATAACAAAAGACATGACACAGTTTGTTCATTTCCAGGCTAACCTACTGTTTATTTAATGCAAATTACAGTACCAGGTAACTATTTCTCTGAACCAAGTCACATAGAGACAGAAATATTTACAGGGAGAGGGGACATTAAGCATACCTTCACAGAACAAAAGGTTTATATTCAAAATGAAATCAAAATTTCAGTCACAGAGGCATTCAAGTAGTAGTAATGTTCGTTTTTTTCTGTTGTAAAGTCTTAATTTCTGAATATAACCCAGTCCTTTTTCCTTTAATTTTTTATATATATCTTTTTTTAAACATTGTGTTTTGTACATATATTATCCTTAAAGTCACAAGAAGTGGTCACATTGTTTGTTTTACAGGCCAGATGATTGGATAGCAACACATTTACGGATGCAAATATTACAAGCAAGCATACAAATATATGCTTAAAAAAATTAAATAAAAAACATGAAGGATTGGTGCTACATGACATCTCTCCCAGAGTGCTGTTGAGAATGTGGACACACAAATCCTACAGACAAATTGTTTATTGCCATAGTTGAGAAAGTAATACTGAATACGATAAGACTTCCCCCCCCAAACCACGTGGGGTTGTACGTGCATCGCTCATAAAACCATAAAAACACATTTTAAAACCCACCCCAAACCTTCCTGGAAAGAGAATGTATTTTTAAAGTGTCTGAGAAAATCAATGCTACAACTCCCCCAACCCACCACCATCAAAGGGGATCCCAAAGTCAAAGACACATAGCCAATCGTACAAAAAGAAACAGTGACGAGGTGGAGGGGTGATGTGATGAGTGTGGTCTGTGTGAAGCCTGGCTTTGCAGTGAATTGTGGAACATGAAAGATCAGAGAGGTGGAAAGGGGAAGTCAACAGCACTCCGCGAAGGAATAGGGTGAAGCTGCCCTGTACGCTGGTCTCGAGTCAGTTTTGTGTTTTCACACTATGGTTAGGATTTCGGGAGGCCAAGCTGATCCTAGATCTGTGCGTAAGGGCAATTTCACAACAGAGCCTCCAGGTAGGACCATAGAGGGAGGAGACCTGGGGAAGAGAGGAGTGAACGAGTGGAAGCAAAGGCACTCCAACCTATAGATACACTATACATTACTGGTTATCCTTACAATGATACAGCCGGCACCTACTGTACAGTCGRGATTGAACTATATGGCTGGAGGAGAAAAACAAAGCTGATCTACAGTTTGACTATACAATAACTTTTAACCTGAATGTTTTTTTCTTTTGTATTCTTCTTTATACCATTCATTTTTGTTTTGTTTTTGCTCGTTAACAGTTCTTGGGTCTGCCTACTTACATACCATACATACCACAGGAAGACACGCACACGTAAGCCAGTTTGGTGAGGAGCATCTACTTACATAAATACATACACATTTGTGTGTACTTCTTGTATAGGTCTTCAAAGTGTTGAGGGATGGGATGGAAGGACTTTCAGTTGCAAAAGGAGAGCAGGAAAGGGTGAAGTCAGAATGAGGAAGAACTTCCAACAGTGGTTTAAAATGACATGGGGGCTGCGTCTGAAATGACACCCTATTCCCTACTACTTTTGCCCAGAGCTATGTGGACTGTGGTCAAAAACAGTGCACTAAATTATAGGGAACATATAGGGAACAATAGGGAACAAGAAAGATTGTGATGAAATGCAGCACAATCAACAGCATACGCCCTCATCCAAGCATCCTTCATAGCCATTCCCCGAAACCCACCCCACCCTAACAAGAAATGGAACAATACCAGGCGTTACTAGTCATAATGTCTATCTGACAAGCAGCAGGAAAAGTAAAACAGAGGTCGTGGTCTTCATTGAAATCACATGAAAGACCAGCAGAATATCTCGCTCTTAGGTCTGTTCTGGCAAAGTTTTGTCGGTACGGCATTACCCTTAGGGGAAAAATGGGGTAAAACTCATTTCTGCACCGCTTCTGGCAGCTAAAACGGGSACGAACCCAAAAAACATGCGGAGGTGCGAGACAACTGTTGCCTTACGAGCAGAATCACAAAATGGTGCTGCATACAGTAGCAGAATTGTGATTTCTGAAGCGGGAGAGAGAGAGTAGCTGACACAATTCTACAATATATCAACTGTGTATCTGTACATTGAACACAGACAGATATCGAGGTCAACCATTAAAAGTCACAATGTCATCAAGGTCCTCAGATGTATATGTATGAATGGGTGGGATGGGGTCGACAGGGGCCCCAAGGGGCCACAGTCTGAACGTAAGGCTGTTGCAGGAGGCATGTAGAGGCCTCCCCTACACAGAGAGAGTGGGTGACTATACCTAGAGTAAGAAAGAAAGAAGATTGTCTATGGAAACAAACACGTCAGAGTACTTTTGTATACTTATTTAGCTATACATGATCTCTACACTAAACACACCCGCACTCAGTCCCCTCCTCTTCAAAGCACAGAAAGATGAAGAGCAGCTCTGAGAACATATCACGGTTGTCCTTTTTGTACAAATAAATAAACAAACATTAATACGATGGGAGAGGGTGGAGGTGGTAGGGGAATAACGAAGTTCCGATTCGGTTTTCCTTGCGTTCATCTTTATCGGGTGTCAGTTTTCTTGCTTTGCTTTATTAGTTGTTTGGTGTGCAGCCATGCCACTGTTGTTGTCCAGGAGCTGGGGCATGGGCAGCGGGCAGACGGGTCAGGAAGAGGGCTCAGGTGGAGGCGTTGGAGGCGGAGGCAGCGTTGGTGGTATGGCCACGGTCTCCGTTGTTGGCATCTGGAAATGGAAGCAGTACGTTACACTACTCGCCTTTAATGAGGAGACCTCTGGGCCCTTATTCACAAAGCGTCTCAGAGTAACAGAGCTGATCTGGGATCAGGTCCACCCTTTCCATATCATGTTATTCATTATTTTCTAAAGGGGAAATCTGGTCCTAAATCAGCACTCTAGACGCTATACTTTGGGACGCATTGTGAACACGGGCCCTGGTTAGTACTGAGAAGAGACTAGCCAGGAGTACTGAGAGGTGAGGGTGAGGACAGAGGAGGAGAGAGAGAGGTTCCCAATCCTCCACTGACCCCTAGCCCCTGCCACAAGAACCCTAGTTTACACCTATCCAACCCTGTCAGATATACAAACGTGTCTAGGGGTTGATTTAGGAATGGCAATAGTGGGAGAGGCAGGGTGAGAGAGACACGAGAGACAGGGTGAGGAGACACGAGAAGACAGGGGAGAAAGGACAGAGAGCAGGGTGAGAGAGACACGAGAGACAGGGTGAGAGAGACATGAGAGACAGGGTGAGAGAGAGACAGAGAGGCAGGGTGAAAGAGACACAAGAGACAGGGTGAGAGAGACACAAGAGACAGGGTGAGAGAGAGACAGAGAGACAGGGTGAGAGAGAGACAGAGAGACAGGGTGAGAGAGACACGAGACAGGGTGAGAGAGACACGAGACAGGGTGAGAGAGAGACAGAGAGGCAGGGTGAGAGAGAGACAAAGACACAGGGTGAGAGAGAGACAGAGACACAGGGTGAGAGAGAGACAGAGACACAGGGTGAGAGAGAGACAGAGACACAGGGTGAGAGAGAAAGAGAAAGACAGGGCGGTGGGGGGTGTACTGACCTGAGGGTGCGGAGGCATTGGTAGGGGTGAAGGCCCCGGGCTGATTCCGGGCATGGGCGGGGATGAGGATGGAGGCTAGGGATGGGTTACTGGACAACTCTGGAAGCAGAGAGAAAGAAACACCACGTCAGACACAATCACCTATAGACAGAGAGCACATCTTAGATTTACAACTACAGACCCGACTATCACCACCATCCTACCGGAGTCACAGCATGCATTGATGACCACATCGTAATCAATCACCATCCTCAAATTCAGTAAGTCACATTCTGTGTCTATGGACAAAATTTGCATACTCCCAAAGTTTACACTTGCACACTCACCATCATGGATTTAAAAGAGTTGGATTGGTGTAAATAGTGACTAGAGGGTGTTTACAACAATGTCACATCCACAACAAGAAGTGTGAAAGTGCACACTTTGTGAGAAGGGTGGAGAGTCAGGATACAACCACATCTACCAGTTACAACCACATAGCCAACTACCCAAATACAGTTACCTATACACACATTCTACCATTTGGCCTACAACSACAGATCCAACTACCCAAATACAGTTACCTATAGACACACATTCTACCATTTGGCCTACAACCACAGATCCAACTACCCAAATACAGTTACCTATAGACACACATTCTACCATTTGGCCTACAACCACAGAYCCAACTACCCAAATACAGTTACCTATAGACACACATTCTACCATTTGGCCTACAACTACAGGCCCAACTTTCACATTCACCATCATAGCATATTTAGCCTTTATTTTAGCAGGGCCATTGAGACCAAGCTCTCTTTTACAAGGGAGACCTGCATTACAAAGCAGCAAGGAATAGTGACACAATTACATCAATCATAGTCACAGCATTAATTCGCTGTGATCAAATTTCAATCTTAATCACAATTATCTGATGGAGTAATAGTCACATTCCCCATTATCAACCACCACGCTAATCAGGAGTCAAATTTGGCATGTATAGAAATACAATTACTAGAACAGACATTCCTATTCAAGTCAAAGTTCTGTGATGAGAAGACTGGCATCCATATTTAGTGGTCCCATGAGTGTTCCAGTCAAATTTGCAGTCGTCTGAGGGGCTTTGTCCATTCTAGTAATTCAGTAGGAGATACAGAGCTGTGTCTGAGCTCCATCCATACCCTGTGTGGAGAAGTTGAAGAGCAGGGGCTTCTCGCGCCCGTTGGGCAGCTTGAGGTTGGGGTCCCGGAGCTCGTCGAAAAAGGTGTGGGCACAGGCCTCCAGGGGCGTGAAGCGCGCTGTGGGCGTGTACTCCAGCAGCCGCGAGCACAGAGCGATGGCCTCAGGGGGCGTGCGCGGCCGGAACACCTGAGAGCCAATCACACAAGGCTGAAACCGGTCAATGACACAGGTTAGAGGTGACACGTCGGCTAAAGCTCCTGGGTGAAGATTACCCTAGGTACAGATCTAGGATCAGCTTCCCCCAATCCTAACCTTAAGCATTAGTGGGGAATATGCAAAACTGACCAAAGATCAGCGTCCAGAGACATCTTCACCCTACACCTGCTAAACCAATGACAGCTAAATATTATACAGTGCCTGTGCAAAAAAATCTAAGGCTGCAAAATGTGAAAACTGTGCAAGGGTGAAGACTTTCACTAGGCACTGTATATACACACGACACTACAAGTGGAATGACAGGGTTTTAAAATCTTGCTCCACTTTAAACAACTTTACAAAGCCTTACATATACATACATACACTATACATATACACTAATATATATATATATATGGTTCTTACATCTGGTGTTTTTTTGYCTATGAATGTTTTCTGAAGCATTTATAGACCTTATAAAACCTTAAAGTGGGACCTAAAATGTCTTGTAGATTCACTTTTATTCAGACACCAACAGGCCAGAGGACAGTGCAGTGCAGTACTACACCACCAGAGGGAGTGTAAACATATCTTAAAGGCGCTACATGGTCAATCCCGATCTCTGCATTGGCCGTGCAGCGTTTAAGGTGATATGGCCTCTGCAGAAGTCAGGGCATTCATACTTCTTGCGCTTCACCGAGCAGCCCAAAGCTGTTTTGAAGGAAGAAGTGAGTTTGTGTTTATACAGGACCTCCCGCCTTCACCTACCGTCAACCAATCATGTCAATGAGGAGCCATATTTTACATTTACATTTAAGTCATTTAGCAGATGGAGCCCTCCGCATTGTTACAGAATTTGAGAGGCGCAAAGAGATACGGAGCTCAACTTGGCCACACCACCCACACGGCACCTCCGACCACATTTTCAGATCAAGCATAAATTGTCTCTTGCAGAGGAGAGAGCTGGTGTAAAACCGTGGGTCAAATATTGCGGTCCCAATAACCTCCCTACCTGTATCCCTTCCCCTTGGCCCTAACATGCTGACCAAACCGCACGCGTACGCCATAGCGCGCAAGTTCATTTTGTTCACCCACACCAGAAGCGATCAGGACACGCAGGTTGAAATATCAAAACAAACTCTGTACCAATTATATTAATTTGGGGACAGGTCAAAAAGCATTAATCATGTACGGCAATTTAGCTAGCTAATTTGTCCTGGTATATAAACATTGAGTTGTTATTTTACCTGAAATGCACAAGGTCCTCTACTCCGACAATTAATTCACAGATAAAACTGTAAACCGAATACGTTTCTCGTCATCTCTCCTCCTTCCTTCAGGCTTCTTTGGACTTTATATGACAGTTGGCAACCAACTTTACAGCATTACTACAACCGACCGGAGTGTGGACCTAAGTTCATTTTTCAAATCACCCACGTGGGTATATGCTCCAAAAAACCAATGAGCATGCAACCCTTCGATGTGTGCAGATTTGTAAAGGTGGAATACTTATCCAACCCTTCAGATGTGGAAACACTCAAGGGTTAGAGCCTACGGGGAGAGCAATAGTCACCGAATTTGGAACAGCTGTCCCTTTTGTCACCAATGTGGTGAGGTACATTGTGAGTCCTGCACCCACTGAGCACATGCTGTTCAACCTGCAGATTCTAAAATGAGCTCTATGTGAGTGTTTGTGTGTACACTGCTGTTCCTCTGCTTGCCCCTGGGGCTGGTGACCGTGTGAAAGTGTTTAACATGCTTATTTAAAAAACACTGGAGTTCACTGATGCATGAGTGAGATTTGAAGACGGGGAGAATCTGAACTTGCTCTTAAATTACACTTTCACTCAGCGACAGAGAAAGAGACACTCAGATGTAGGCGACGGAGATTTTAAAATAGTAAAAAACGGTTCCTGTACCTGTTGACTCACCTTAGTCCATGGGTGTGCCTTGATCTGAGGGAACTTAAACTCAGTGTAGTTGGGATTCATCTCTCTGATCTGTTCCCGAGTGGGAGTGCCGAGAACCTGGGGAGACACGGAGACAGAGGAACCGTTTTCTCATCGATATGTACAACTATGTACATTTGAAGTATCAGGTGTGTACTTAGTACTTGTATGTCAAAACGGAAGTTAATCACTCATTACATTAGTTACATTACCACCATAACATTACCACCAGGGTTGTTTCCATTCAGAATTTGGGAAATGACTCCCATTCAATTCATCAGTTGAAATGACAAAAGGTGGAAATTATAGGCAATTAGCAAGACACCCCCAATAAAGGAGTGGTTCTGCAGGTGGTGACCACAGACCACTTCTCATTTGTGGCCTGCTGGAGGTCATTTGCAGGGCTCTGGCAGTGCTCTCCTTGCACAAAGGCGGAGGTAGCGGTCCTGCTGCTGGGTTGTTGCCCTCCTACGGCCTCCTCCACGTCTCCTGATGTACTGGCCTGTATCCTGGTAGCGCCTCCATGCTCTGGACACTACGCTGACAGACACAGCAAACCTTCTTGCCACAGCTCGCATTGATGTGCCATCCTAGATGAGCTGCACTACCTGACCACTTGTGTGGGTTGTAGACTCCGTCTCATGCTACCACTAGAGTGAAGCACCGCCAGCATTCAAAAGTGACCAAACATCAGACAGGAAGCATAGGAATTGAGAAGTGGTCTGTGGTCACCACCTGCAG
>NC_036867.1:30981940-31006581 GCF_002910315.2 Salvelinus sp. IW2-2015 | reverse complement strand
AACCACTCCTTTATTGGGGGTGTCTTGCTAAATGCCTATAATTTCCACCTTTTGTCTATTCCATTTGCACAACAGCATGTGAAATGTATTGTCAATCAGTGTTGCTTCCTAAGTGGACAGTTTGATTTCACAGAAGTGTGATTGACTTGGAGTTACATTGTGTTGTTTAAGTGTTCCCTTTATTTTTTTGAGCAGTGTATTTCCACCACCCATTTCATTTCTTTGGCTTCTTTTTGAAGGCTCTAGGGTCAACTTGAGGGATAAACTGGGAAATGTAGTACTTTAAAAAATGTAAGTGATTAATGACATATAAAAAAAATCATTTTAAGAGTGTGTCCTGAAAATACATTTTTTATCAATATTTTATATGCGAGTATATAACAAATATTTGATGTTTTATGTACAACATGTACACTGAACAAAAATATAAAATGCAACATGCTAAAATTTCAAAGATTTGAGTGAGTTACAGTTCATATAAGGAAATAAGTCATTTTAAATGAATAAATTAGGCCCTAATCTATCGATTTCACATGACTGGAAATACAGATATGCATCTGTTGTTTACAGATACCTTAAAAGAAAAGGTAGGGACGTGGATCAGAAAACCAGTCAGTATCTGATGTGACCACCATTTAACTTATGCACACATCTCATGCACAAATCTCCTTCGCATAGTTGGCTTTTGATTGTGGCCTGTGGAATGTTGTCCTACTCCTCTACAATGGCTGTGCGAAGTTGCTGGATATTGACGGGAACTGGAAAGAGCTGTTGTACAGGTTGATCCAGAGCATCCCAAACAKGCTCAATAGGTGACATGTCTGGTGAGTATGCAGTCCATGGAAGACCTGGGACATTTTCAGCATCCAAGACTTGTGTACAGATCCTTACGACATGGGRCCATGCCTTATGCTGAAACATGAGGTGATGGCGGCGGATGAATGGCACGACAATGGGCCTCAGGATCTCGTCACGGTATCTCTGTGCATTCTTTTGGTTGACGGTCCGGCTTACCGTCCGTCTGTCCGGCTTACCGTCCGTCTGTTGACATTTGAAGGCAGGTGTTTTTACCTTGATGATCTCCACCAGCTGATCCACCCCACTGTCGCCGGGAAAAATGGGTTGCCCTAGCAACAGTTCTGCTAGAACGCAGCCAGCGGACCATACATCTGCAGAGGAYGKAGAAATACTGTGAGGACTCACACACAGACTCGCGCACCCACACATACACAACTAGTAGTGGGAGTGTACATATGCTGGAGTGTATATGTGTTGTTACGTGTAGGTAGTCAGTGTAAGGCAGGGGTGTCAAACTCATTTCGCATCGTGGGCCACATACGGCCTAGGGAGATGTCAAGTGGCCGGGACCATTAAAATTATACCATACTCTGCCTATAAATAACCAAAATATCATGTCTTTCCTTTGTTTTGTGTAAAGAAGCTTTACGCTGCCTTCAGATTCTCGGCTCTGGATGAAAGTTGACTTGCTGTTTCCTCAGACCCGCCCAGCAATTCGTAATCTTATCTCTTCTCCAGTTGTCCTTGCAAGCCGTCATATTTTTCGCTGTGATGAGTCTCGTAGTGGCGTCGATATTATATTCCTTCAATACCGAAACTTTGTTGCAAACACACAAGCACGAAGGTTTTCCGTGCATCTCTGTAAATAAATAGGACGTGGTCCATTTTTCTTTGAAAATTTCTACACTCCTTATCTACTTTTCTCCGTTTGGATAACGACATTTTGGCTAATGAGGGTGTAGCGGAAGAGGTAGAGGACCAAGGTATTAACAACGTCGTGAACAAGCAGCAGAATGCGGCATTTGATACCGTCTGCTGTTTTCAGTCTGTCTCAGTGATGCGGCTTGTCTTCTACTCTCGATGGAAAGAGTGCGCCCTCTTAGCGGAATTAATCCATGAATTGCAGCGAATTAAAAATATTATTCCACTGTCTTTTATGCATTTTTTCCACTTCAAAATTATCCTGCGGGCCTGATCGAACCTCCTTGGGGCGGTTCCGGCCCGCGGGCCGTATGTGTGACACCCCTGGTGTAAGGTGTTAGTAATGGGAGGTGTAGTCAGTGTAAGTGTGTTAGTAATAGGGACGTGATAGTCAGCATAATGTGTTCAGTAATGGGAGGTGTAGTCAGATAATGTTTAGTAATGGGAGGTGTAGTCAGCATAATGTGTTAGTAATGGGAGGTGTAGTCAGTGTAATGTTAGTAATGAGGTTAGTCAGTGTAATGTAGATGTAGTGGGAGGTGTAGTCAGTGTAAGGTGTAGTAATGGGAGTAGTCAGTGTAATGTGTTAGTAGTGGGAGTGTAGTCCGCGTAATGTGTTTAGTAGTGGGAGGTGTAGTCAGTGTAAGGTGTTATAATGGGAGTGTAGTCAGAATTGTGTTAGCTAATGGAGGGGTAGTCAGCATAAGGTGTTAATAGTGGGAGGTGTAGTCAGTGTAATGTGTTAGTAGTGGGAGGTGTAGTCAGCGTAATGTGTTAGTAGTGGGAGGTGTAGTCAGCATAAGGTGTTAGTAGTGGGAGGTGTAGTCAGCGTAGTGTGTTAGTAGTGGGAGGTGTAGTCAGTGTAATGTGTTAGCAGTGGGAGGTGTAGTCAGCATAATGTGTTAGTAGTAGGAGGTGTAGTCAGTGTAAGGTGTTAGTAGTGGAAGCGTACCTATGCTGGAGGTGTAGTCAGTGGCCCCAAAGATGAGCTCGGGGGCTCTGTAGTACCGTGAGCAGATGTAGGACACATTGGGCTCACCACGGACCAGCTGCTTCGCACTGCCAAAGATAACCAAGGATGAAGGAAGGAAGGAAGGAAGGAAGGAAGGAAGGAAGGAAGGAAGGAAGGAAGGAAGGAAGGAAGGAAGGAAGGAAGGAAGGAAAGATGGTGGGTAAGGACGGTCAAAAGGAGGATTTGAGACTTCAAACTGCTCTTTCTTTTATGTATACCAGTTAGTAGTTTGCTCTATTCCTCTCAAAGGAAAAAAGGATGGAGGAAGCAAGGTAACGAAGCTAGTAATGTTCTCAGACACATCTTCAGACACAGCCCTAACCTAGTCCATCTCATAAAAAAATTCTTACTAGAACTCAGGCCCAGACCACAGCAAATTGCTGTTGTGTAAGCCTGAGGGGCTTTGTCCATTCTAGTAGTTATATTTCTATGAGCTGGGCTAGGTTGGGTCTTTGTTCCTCCATCAATATGGGTTTCAATGTTCCAGCCCACCTGCCAAAGTCACAGAGCTTGAGCACGGCTGTCTCCGGGTCCAACAGAAGGTTCTGGGGCTTGATGTCCCGATGGCAGATACCAAAGGAATGGATGTAGGCCAAGCTCCGGAACAGCTGGTACATGTACATCTGCAGAGAGAAATGTGGACACACACAACTTAGTACATGCTCTAAGCTAGCTACACATAATGACATGAGTGGTAGACCTATAGAGTAGAGGCAAGTCCTGTTCCCTTGTATTCAATGGGCTAAAAATAACAGCGTGCCAGTGTCCAAATCCCCCAGAAGCCTCAACCAGCGGTCCCTGGCTCTGACTCCAGTCCAGCCCTTTGTTTATGCCACTACTTCCACTTCCTTAAGTGGCAAGTTGGAAAGGCAGAGACGGCGGGGGCGCTATAATAAGGCCGCTGATGCCATCTCAACTGGCCGCTACATGATGACGCAGGACAGCATGGTGAGGAGGACGGCAGGGAAATGCCCAAAGGAGTCTGTCTGCCTGCCCAAACACACAACCATCCCACCACCACTCATTGCGCGAGACTATTCTGTTGGTTCTACAGTACCAGGCAAACATTTTTATTTGTACCCCTTTTCCCCCCCAATTTCGTGATATCCAATTGGCTTGTCCCATCGCTGCAACTCCCGTACGGACTCGGGAGAGGCAAAGGTMCAGAGCCATGCGTTCTCCGAAACACGACCCCGCCAAGCTGCACTGCTTCTTGACACACTGCTCGCTTAACCCGGAAGCCAGGCGCACCAATGTGTCGGAAGAAACACCCTACAGCTGGCGACCGAAGTCAGCATGCACGAAATTGGCCCGCCACAATGAGTCGCTAGAGCGCGATGGGACAAGGACATCCCGGCTGGCCAACACGCTGGGCCAATTGTGCGCCGCGTAATGGGTCACAGCCTGGGATCGAACCCGTGTCTGTAGTGATGCCTCTAGCCCTGCGATGCAGTGCCATAAACCGCTGCGCCAGTCGGCAGGCCCTGTACCGAGCAAACTAAATCAAGAACAGCTYAAGTATTTGACGTTTGTAATTGACCCAGGTCTACCACATATTGCATCTAAAGCAGTGTTTCTCAACTCCAGTCCCCAAACAGTACACATTTTTATTAAAAGGCCTGGACAAGAACATCGGATTCAACTTGTCAATTAATCATCAAGCCCTCGATGAGTTGAATCGGGTGTTTTTGTCCGGGGCTACAACAAAAATGTGTGCTGTTGGGTGCTCGACCTGAGTTGAGAAACACTGATCTAAAAAGAAACATACAGAGAGTAGTATCTTGATGAAGCGATAGACTTGAGGGGGTCTTACCTTCACATAGACCATGGGGAGGGTCTGCTTGGCTCGGCTGTAGTGTCTAGCCACTCTGTACACAGTCTCAGGAACGTAGTCCAAAACCAGGTTGAGATACACCTCGTCCTTCTGTAACACACACGCAGAGACATTTAGAGTATGGGTCAGACTTGGGACAGTTGGCTGAGGAGGTTAGAAGCATGTATGAATTCCTTTGGAGTGATCGCAATGTAACATGGTTCTTGTTCATTAGGCACCAAATGGAAGAAAACGGACTGAAACGTTGAGGGGCTACCAATAAGAAAGGCTAATTTTCGTTTTCCGTTGCAAAACATATTTTCCATTGTGTGCCTAATGAACACGACCCAGGGCTCGCTGGATGATTAAGCAGGCCAGACAGACAGTGAGAGAGAGAGAAAAAATAAGAAAAACGGTTACTGTATGATCTGGCAGAGACACGTAAGTTAGACTTAACATCAAGGGAGTCAGATGGTTGTTTTTTTTGGCAGGGCAACAGAGGAACAGATGACTGTTCTAGTTAGGGCAATGGGATATCACACTTTTTCTACGAATCCGTCCCCGCAGATGTCTTTAATGAACCACTAAAGTATTAAGAATGATCACATATACACTGAGTGTACAAAACATTAAGAACAGCGTCCTAATATTGAGTTGCATGCCCTCCACCCAGCCCTCCCGTTTGCCCTCAGAACAGCCTCAATTCGTCGAGGCATGGACTCTACAAGGTGTCGAAAGCATTCCACAGGTATGCTGGCCCATGTTGACTCCAATGCTTCCCACAGTCGTGGCAAGTTGGCTGGATGTTCTTTGGGTGTTGGACCATTCTTGATACACACAGGAAACTGTTGAGCATGAAAAACCCAGCAGTGTTGCAGTTCTTGACACAAACCGGTGCGCCTGGCACCTATTACCATACCCTGTTCAAATCCCCCATTTGTCTTGCCCATTCACCCTCTGAATGGCAAAATCCATGTCTCAATTGTCTCAAGGCTTAAAAATCCTTCTTCAACCTGTCTCCTCCCCTTCATCTACACTGATTGAAGTGGATTTAACAAGTGACATCAATAAGGGATCACAGCTTTCACCTGGTTAGTCTATGCCATGAAAATAACAGGTGTTCTAAATGTTTTGTGTATATGTTTTAACTGTATATCATCTGTTCCTACCACACAGGAAATTAAAAAGGCCAAGTCAGGCTTAGAGGTGTTTGATCCCTGTGCCTTATTAAGTCTTCTCAAGACACACACAGTCACAGTCGCACACACACACTTCCTGATAGAGCCATGCTCTAAAATAAGCCTCACACAAAGGATGACTCACTCTCCTGCCTTTCTCACTACGGCAACAGCAGCCCCTATATTACACCTCTGATTGGCTCATCGGCTCACACAAAAGGCAGGTGATTGGATCCTTCTCTTGTTCCCTCCTGACCATGTAAATAACTGATTGGTTTGACAGCAACAGGTAGTGACTGCTTGACTGCTCAGTGCTCTGCCCCAAGTAACAGTGTGTGTGTGTGTCCGTCTATTTTATGCATTTGCCAGTATTCGCTGAATGAACTCAGAAAAACATAGGTTATCTGTAAATCATGTGGTAGGCTATGATGTTGGGCTGGAAAAATATGGCACAAATGTCATAACAATTTGTGATTTTTTTAGATGGGGTATGTCGTTTWTGTGCCAATTTGTGCCATGGCTGCGTGTGTCTAAATGAGATGTTGTTTTCCAGAGTCTCACTACAAGCCTTGTATATGCTTATAAATGACACAAAGCTGTGCTTCACCAATCAAGAGAAAAGGCAAATCTGTTTCAACCAGACCACTTAGGACCCTGATTAGCCATTAGATGGTGGGAATTAAACAGTATACAAGTAGCAATTCTGTGTATTTTCCGCAATGGTACAGTTAAGCAATAACGCCMRAGGAGGTGTGGTATAAGGGCTGTTCTTAGGCACAACGCAACGTGGAGCCCTTAGCCATGGTATATTGGCAATATACCACTAACTACCGAGGTGCCTTATTGCTATTATGAACTGGTCACCAATGTAATTAGAGCAGTAAAATTACATGAACTAGCACGGCTTTCAGCCAACCAGCTTTCAGGGCTCAAACCACCCAGTTAAAAAATATATAATAATCTGTTGCATGCCCTAATGAGCACCACCCTCTCCATGGAACGACAGTGACTCCCCTTCCACAGCAGAYAGTCCCATGTGTCTATGAAGTCACAGTCAGAAGAGGGGAAAGGGTCAGTAGTAGCAGATCAGTGTACAGACCTCCCGACACTAGGTCCTGGTGTTCGGTCTGGCTGGGGCTAAAGGGTCACATCTCAATAGTGTAAAGTGGCTTCCTCTCCTAGTCCACACCCAAAATAATTCCCTAATAACTGTATAAATGTTTTCTCCCATCACAAGAGGAGGCGAGGAGATGAAGCCCCTTGAGAAGCACCCATGGTCAGCCAGAGAGACTTAATACCGTCACTGGGCAAGGCAGGGCAGAATAGGAGCCGGCTCTTCTAAGGTAGAGCAGCAGCCTTTAGTCTGGTCACATAGCAGGCTCTGTTTCCCTCTGGCCCACATCCAGAGGCCAGACACCCAGTGTCAGCATGCCCGCCACTGTGCCAGGCTGCAGGATCACATCACATTAAACACACACTACAGGTCATAGTGGCAGACTGACTGTGTCACTTTATCTATGCAAATAGACCTACACTGCACACCACCATAGGCCACAATGTCAGCCTGTCTAGCCACAATGACACAAATATAAATGCACCACATGCCTTTTTTCTTTTTAACAGGTTTTAATGCCACAACCCTAATGTCCCCTTGTTCACGTATATTCCAACTAGGGGTGTCCCCCCCCAAAAAGAAATCTTGGTTGATCAAGAGTCRTCTGTTCCAATCGATGGGTCRAAATTTTAAAATGTGTATTTTTCCAAATATTGACACATCCTATTTGTTTTAATCAAATCAAATATATTCACTGAGCTTGTCTGACGCTTTAAGCACACTGTTTGATTAAATAATTAAGACACACAAATGACTAGAGGGAGTTCGACCAGCAATTGATTTGATTGTGCCGGGCCAGGCCAGGCTTAGACTTTGTTTAGGAAGAACATTCCCTATTCCCTCAACCCTTGCTCTCTTTACGTGACACATGTATGTATTGCATGCACTTGAACAAAGACCTATTGGCATGGGACTAGTATTACTAGAGAACGTTGGTTATGTAATTATAACTCCAGAATGTCCGTCATTCCAGAGGACGATTTGGGCGGGATTAGATTTTTTCAAAACTGCCCGCTGTAATTTTTTATTTTTATAAATACATGGACAGTTATGACAGAAGCCTGGAGGTTTTTATTCTAGGCATGAAGATATAATATTTCAATATGTCCAGGTGATAGGGCCACACTGGCAACTCGAGACTGGTTCCCAAGTTTTTAAACCATACCAAACCATCAATAGGATATTTTAGCGATCCGCCATAGGTCCTAAATGGAATTGTTACTCTCCTGCCATGTACAAATTACTAACATGGCAGATTTGGACGGGACTAAAATTACAGATGTGGTGTTTTGTGATCGTGCACATAATTACATTACCCAACCTCCCCCAGTAAAACTAATCCCGTCTGAATTGGGCACAATGGGGCCTGACTTATAGCATATCATAATCACATCAATACATTGGTCAAACTCTGAACACCGTAACAGCAAAACGGATGCAGAGGACACCCCAACCCGAGCACTCCATTCTGCCACCTCAGGTTCTCTTGGCCCTCCCACTCAGCCCAGTCCAAGCTCTTCTCAGTCCTGGCACCCCAACGGTGGAACCAGCTTCCCCCTGAAGGTAGGACAGCAGAGTCCGTGCCCATCTTCTGAAAACATCTGAAACCCTACCTCTTCARACAGTATCTTAAATAATCCTCCTCCTCACCTCGACCCCCCCCCCCCTMAAAAAAACTATTATACACTTAACMAGCACTTGACCCCCCCAACCCCCCTTCCAGCTCTTACTCTGATAGCTACGTTGAGGAAAAATGTACTTTCTATTCCTGTGATATGTGGTTGCCCCACCTAGCTATCTTAAGATGAATGCACTAGCTATAAGTCCCTCTGGATAAGTGTCTGCTAAATTACTAAAATGTACATTACATGGCAAATGAACTCAAAACAGGGGAATGTTTACTGGTTGCTGAGGAGGTAAAGGGCAATTCAGATGTGTGGAATAAATTTGACTAGTTGTGGATAACACTGGAGATCAAGAAAAAGGTAAGGAGCAAGAGCTGCGTGGATATTATGTGTGCCAAACAGATGCTGTATAGAATACAATAGAATTTTTCTGACCGTTTGGAACAATGTAAACAGTAAATAAAGTCTGTTGTAGCGTTTTTTTGTTAGGCCTTTATTACAGCAAAGACTAAAAACAGTCGCATTCTTTCTTGAATGCAATTTCCAAAATGGAACGTTTTATTTATTGTTTAAGCTAATTATTCAAGGCTCGCTTTATTTAATTTGACTAAAATGCTTGACTGCAATTCAAATCATGAATTACTCGTATGCTGTGTGATGACATGAACAATGAATGACTGATTGATAGATACAGTAGACTATAAAAGTATTGAAATATAGGCCCCAAGTAAGTTACGGTATTAAGACTAAACAGGAGGCGCTTTTAGGCCAACAGCTCAGTCAGTGGTGTTTATACAAGGCTGCTATACTAAGCCTTCCAATGATAATGACATTACTTATGATCATAATAATAACAATAAGGAGATCAAGAAAAAAGGGCATTATAAATAGTTTTGACAATTTGGAACAGTGTAAACACTAAATGAATGATAAATAATGTCAGAGGGGATGTTCTAACAAAAGAAAAGTGTAAAGCCTGTATTACAGCAAAGATTAAAATCAGCCGAAATTGTTTACTTGACATGTTGCGTGAGCACGGAATCAGTAGGCTATTAAACACTCAAACAGGTAACAAAAGCMGGACATGTCTTATTTCTGCAGATATATTGATGATTTATAAAGCCAGGCACATTTAACAGTTAGGCTATTGATTATAGACCTAATTAAGTTGGGGTTTCTTCTCTCCTCACCTTTCTTAGACAAGAAGGCAAGGGCTGTTTTCTCATCTCATTCTGCTGCTGCCTCAAACGCATTGTTCTCAACACCAATATGCTGGTTAACTTTGCTATTATGCACATATAAACATAGTCTAGGAAAAAGGCACCAATTCAACAGCCCATTGATGTGTTTCTGAACCGCGGACAGCGACCGTTATCCAATGCGGGAGAAAGCGCATGTTATAAAATATTATTTTTATTAGTGTTGCACCATTGTTCTTATGTAATATAACCATATACAATTTCAGGAGCATGTCTTAGAGTGATGGACCGTGCCATCCCCATGACCTCCACAATGGATCAGTCGACTTCAGACAGGTGAGAAATCAGTGTCTTGTACACCATGATATATACAGTACCAATCAAAAGTTTCAGAACACCTACTCAAGGGTTTGAATTTTTTTAAATTTTCTACATTATAATAGTGAATAATGTAGTATCCCACAAAAAAGTGTTAAACAATTCAAAATATATTTGATATTTGAGATTCTTCAAAGTAGCCACCCTTTGCCTTGATGAGAGCTGTACATACTCTTGCCATTCTCTCAACCAGCTTCATGAGGTAGTCACCTGGAATGCATTTCAATTAACAGCTGTGCCTTGTTAAAAGTTATTCTGTGGAATTTCTTTCCTTCTTAATGCATTTGAGCAAATCAGTTGTGTTGTGACAAGGTAGGGGTGGTATACAGAAAATAGCTCTATTTGGTAAAAGACCAAGTCCATATTATAGCAAGAACAGCTCCAATAAGCAAATATAAAACGACAGTGCATCATTTCTTTAAGACATGAAGGTCAGTCAATACAGAACATTTCAAGAACTTTGAAAGTTTCTTCAAGTACAGTTGCAAAAAGCATTGAGCACTATGATGAAACTGGCTCTCATGAGAACTGCCACAGGAAAGGAAGAGAGAGTTACCTCTGCTGCAGAAGAAGTTCAGCCTCAAATATCAGCAATTAACTGCACCTCAGTTTGAAGCATTTATTTGGGCTGCAGAGTTCAAGTAACAGGCATCGCAACATCAACTGTTCAGAGGAGACGTGAATCAGGCCTTCATGTTCGAATTGCTGCAAAGAAACCACTACTGAAGGACACCAATAACAAGAGACTTGCTTGGGCCAAGAAAGATTTTTGGTTCCAACCGCCGTGTCTTTGTGAGACGCAGAGTAGGTGAACGGATGATCTCTGCATGTGTGGTTCCCATCGTGAAGCATAGAGGTGGTGGTGTGATGGTGCTTTGCTGGTGACACGGTCTTATTTATTTAGAATTCAAGGCACACTTAACCAGCATGGCTCCCACAGCATTCTGCAGCAAAACGCCATCCCATCTGCTTTGCGCTTAATGGGACTATCATTTGTTTTTCAAGAGGACAATGACCCGAAACACACCTCCAGGCTATGTCAGGGTTATTTGACCAAGGAGGAGAGTGATGGAGTGCTGCATGACCAGGATTCTACAAATCACCCAACCTCAACCCAATTGAGATGCTTTGGGATAAGTTGGACCACAGAGTGAAGGAAAAGCAACCAACAAGTGCTCAGCATGTGAGAACTTCAAGACAGTTGAAAAAGCATTCAAATACAAATGTATTGGTCACATACACATGGTTAGCAGATGTTAATGCGAGTGTAGCGAAATGCTTGTGCTTCTAGTTCCGACAGTGCAGTAACACCCTAACAAGTAATCTAACAATTTCACAACTACCTAATACACACAAATGTAAAGGGATGAATCAGAATATGTACATAGAAATATATGGATGAGCGATGGCCGAGCGGCATAGGCAAGATGCAATAGATAATATAAAATACAGTAATTACACATATGAGATGAGTAAGGTAAGATATGGAAACATTATTAAAGTGGTATTTTTWAAAGTGACTAGTGATCCATTTATTAAAGTGGCTAACGATTTGAGTCTCTATGTAGGCAGCAACCACTCTGTGTTAGTGATGGCTGTTTAACAGTCTGATGGCCTTGAAATAAGGCCATCAGACTGTCAAGTCTCTCGGTCCCAGCTTTGATGCACCTGCACTGACCTCTTAATCTGGATGGTAGCGGGGTGAACAGGCAGTGGCTCGGGTGGTTGTTGCCCTTGATGATCTTTTTGGTCTTCCTGTGACATCGGGTGCTATAGTTTGCCCCCGGTGATGCGTTGTGCAGACCGCACCACCCTCTGGAGAGCCTTACAGTTGAGGGCGATGTAGTTGCTGTACCAGGCGGTGATACAGCCCGACAGGTTACTCTCAATTGTGCATCTGTAAAAGTTTGTGAGGGTTTTAGGTGACAAGCCAAATTTCTTCAGCCTCCTGAGGATGAAGGAGGCGCTGTTGCGCCTTCTTCACCACACTGTCTGTGTGGGTGGACCATTTCAGTTTGTCTGTGATGTGTATGCCGAGGAACTTAAAACTTTCCACCTTCTCCACTACTGTCCCGTCGACGTGGATAGGTGGGTGCTCCCTATTTCCTGAAGTCCACAATCATCTCCTTTGTTGACATTGAGTGAGAGGGTGTTTTCCTGACACCACACTCCGAGTGCCCTCACCTCCTCCCTGTAGGCTGTCTCGTCGTCGTTGGTAATCAAGCCCACTACTGTTGTGTCGTCTTCAAACTTGAAGATTGAGTTGGAGGCGTGCATGGCCACGCAGTCATGGGTAAACAGGGAGTACAGGAGGGGGCTGAGCACGCACCCTTGTGGGCCCCAGTGTTGAAGATCAGCGAAGTTGAAATGTTGTTTCCTACCTTCACCACCAGGGGCCGGCCCGTCAAAGTCCAGGACCCAATTGCACAGGGCGGGGCTGAGACCCAGGTCCTTAAGCTAAATGATGAGCTTGGTGTTGAATGCTGAGCTGTAGTCAATGAACAGCATTCTTACATACATTGGCTTGCAAATAATATTCACCCCTCTTGGCATTTTTCCTATTTTGTTGCCTTAGAACCTGGAATTTAAATACATTTTGGGGGGGTTTGTATCATTTGATTTACACAACATACCTATCACTTTGAAGATACAACATATTTTTTGTGTGTGAAAAACAAGAAATAAGACAAAAAACTTGAGCGTTCACCCCCCCAAAGTCAATACTTCGTAGAGCCACCTTTTGCAGCAATTACAGCTGCATGTCTCTTGGGGTATGTCTCTTTAAGCTTGGCACATCTAGCCACTGGGATTTTTGCCCATTCTTCAAGGCAAAACTGCTCCAGCTCCTTCAAGTTGGATGGGTTTCTCTGGTGTACAGCAATCGTTAAGTCATACCACAGATTCTCAATTGGATTGAAGTCTGGACTTTGACTAAGCCATTCCAAGACATTTAAATGTTTCCCCTTAAACCACTCAAGTGTTGCTTTAGCAGTATACTTAGGGTCATTGTCCTGCTGGAATGTGAACCTCCGTCCCAGTCTCAAATCTCTGGAAGACTGAAACAGGTTTCCCTCAAGAATTTCTGTATTTAGCGCCATCCATCATTCCTTCAATTCTGACCAGTTTCCTAGTGCCTGCCGATGAAAAACATCCCCACAGCATGCTTCTGCCACCACCATGCTTCACTGTGGGGATGGTATTTTCAGGGTGATGAGAAGTGTTGGGTTTGCACCAGACATGGTGTTTTCTTTATGGCCATAAAGCTCAATTTTAGTCTCATCTGACCAGAGTACCTTCTTCCATATGTTTGGGGAGTCTCCCACATGCCTTTTGATGAACACCAGACGTGTTTGCTTATTTTTTTCTTTAACTTCTTATGGCTGGGGGCAGTATTGAGTAGCTTGGATGAATAAGGTGCCCAGAGAAAACTGCCTGCTACTCAGGCCCAGAAGCTAAGATATGCATATTATTAGTAGATTTGGATAGAAAACACTCTGAAGTTTCTAAAACTGTTTGAATGATGTCTGTGAGTATAACAGAACTCATATGGCAGGCAAAAACCTGAGAAAAAATCCAACCAGGAAGTGGGAAATCTGAGGTTTGTAGGTTTAAGTCCTTGCCTATCCAATATACAGTGTAAAATTTGGTCCGATTGCACTTCCTAAGGCTTCCACTAGATGTCAATAGTCTTTAGAACCTTGTTTCATGCTTCTACTGTGAAGGAGGAGAGAATAAGAGCTGACTGAGTAAGAGGTCTGGCAGAATGCCATGAGCGCAGTCAGGTGCTCGCCCGTGAGAGTTAGCTGCGTTCCTTTTCCTTTCTAAAGACAAAGGAATTGTCCAGTTGGAATATTATTGAAGATTTATGTTAAAAACATCCTAACGATTGATTCTATACATCGTTTGACATRTTTCTACAAACTGTAATATAACTTTTTTGACTTTTCGTCTGGACTAAGTGCCTGCGCCTCTTGAATTTGGATTTGTGAACAAAAAGGAGGTATTTGGACATAAATGGTCTTTATCGWACAAAACAAACATTTATTGTGGAACTGGGATTCCTGGGAGTGCATTCCGATGAAGATCATCAAAGTTAATATTTATAATGCTATTTCTGACTTCTGTTGACTCCACATGGCGGGTATCTGTATGGCTTGTTTTGGTGCCTCAGCGCTGTACTCAGATTATTGCATGGTGTGCTTTGTCCGTAAAGCTTTTTTGAAATCTGACACAGCGGTTGCATAAAGGAGAAGTATATCTTTAAATCCATGTATGACACTTGTATTTTCATAAATTGATGTGGCTCTCTGCAAAATCACCAGATGTTTTGGAAGCAAAATATTACTGAACATAACAAGCCAATGTAAACTGAGATTTTTGGATATAAATATGAACTTTATCGAACAAAACATACATGTATTGTGTAACATGAAGTCCTATGAGTGTCATCTGATGAAGATCATCAAAAGGTTAGTGATTCATTTTATTTCTATTTCTGCTTTTTGTGACTCCTCTCTTTGGCTGGAAAAATGGCTGTGTTTTTCTGTGACTAGGTGCTGACCTAACATAATCGCATGGTATGCTTTCGTTGTGAAGCCTTTTTGAAATCTGACACTGTGGTGGGATTAACAAGTTTATCTTTAAAATGGTGTATAATACTTGTATGTTTGAGGAATTTTAATTATAAGATTTCTGTTGTTTGAATTTGGCGCCCTGCACTTTCACTGGCTGTTGTCAAATCGATCCCGTTAATGGGATTTCATCCATAAGAATTAAGCAATGGCCTTTTTTTGGCCACTATTCCRTAAAGCCCAGCTCTGTGGAGTGTATGGCTTAAAGTGGTCCTACGGACAGATACTCCAATCTCCACTGCAGAGCTTTGCAGCTCCTTCAGGGTTATCTTTGTTGCCTCTGATTAATGCCCTCCTTGCCTGGTCCATGAGTATTGGTGGGTGGCCCTCTCTTGGCAGGTTTGTTGTGGTGCCATATTCTTACATTTTTTAAATCATGGATTTAAATGGTGCTCCGTGGGATGTTCAAAGTTTCGGATAACTTTTTATAACCCAACCCTGATCTGTACTTCTCCACAACTTTGTCCCTGACCTGTTTGGAGAGCTCCTTGGTCTTCATGATGCCACTTGCTTAGTGGTGTTGCAGACTCTGGGGCCTTTCAGATCAGGTGTATATATATACTGAGATAATGTGACAGATCATGCGACACTTAAATAAAGTCCACCTGTGTGCAAACTAACTACTTATGTGACTTCTGAAGGTCACTGGTTGCAACAGATCTTATTTAGGGTCTTCATAGCGAAGGGGGTGAATACATATGCACCCCCTTCGTACATATGCACCCCCCCATATGTACATATGCACTTTTCACTTTTTTTTTAGTTGAATCTTTGAAACAAGTAATTTTTTTCATTTCACTTCACCAATATAGACTATTTTATGTATGTCCATTACATGAAATCCAAATAAAAATTCATTTAAATTACAGTTTGTAAAGCAGCAAAATAGGACAAACGCCAAGGGGGATGAATCATTTTGCAAGGCACTGTAGGTATTCCTCTTGTCCAGATGGGATATGGCAGTGTGCAGTGTGATGGCGATTGCATCGTCTGTGGACCTGTTGGGGCGGTATGCAAACTGAAGTGGGTCTAGGGTGGCAGTCCTTGACTAGTCTCAAAACACTTCATGATGACAGAAGTGAGTGCTACGGGGCGAAAGTCATTTAGTTCAGTTATCTTTGCCTTCTTGGGTACAGGAACAATGGTGGCCATCTTGAAGCATGTGGGGACAGCAGACTGGGATAGGGAGTGATTGAAAATGTCCGTAAACACACCAGCCAGCTGGTCTTCACATGCTCTGAGGACGCAGCTAGGGATGCTRTCTGGACCAGCAGCCTTGCGATGGTTAACACGTTTAAATGTCTTACTCACGTCGGCCACGGAGGAGAGGGGGGGGCCCGCAGTCCTTGGTAGCAGGCTGCGTCGGTGGCACTGTATTATCCTCAAAGCGGGCAAAGAAGGTGTTTAGTTTGTCTGGAAGCAAGACGGTGTCTGTGACGTGGATGGTTTTCTTTTTGTAGTCAGTAATTGCCTGTAGACCCTGCCACAAACGTCTCGTGTCTGAGCAGTTGAATTGCGACCACACTGTCACTACACTGACATTTCACTTGTTTGATTGCCTTGCGGAGGGAATAACTAGTGCTTATATTCTGCAATATTCCTAGTCATYTTTCCATGGTTGAATGCGGTGGTTTGCACTTTCAGCTTTGCGCAAATGCCGCCATCTATCCACAGTTTCTGGCTAAGCTAGGTTTTAGTCACAGTGGGTACAACATCTCTAATGCACTTCCTTATAAACTCACTCACCGAGTCAGCGTATAAATCAATGTTATTCTCCGAGGCTTCTCAAAATATTTCCCAGTCCGCGTGATCAAAACAATCTTGACGCGTGGATTCTGATTGGTCAGACCAGCGTTGAATGGTTCTAGTCACGGGTACATCCTGTTTTGAGTTTCTGCCTATAGGACGGTAGGAGCAAAAGTCGTGGTCAGATTTGCCAAAGGGAGGTCGGGGGAGGGCCTTGTATGCATCGCGGAAGTTAAAGTAGCAGTGATCCAGTGTATTGCCCGTGCAAGTGCTACAGTCAATGTGCTGATAGAATTTAGGTAGCCTTGTTCTCAAATTAGATTTGATAAAATCCCCAGTTACAATAAACACAGCCTCAGGATATATGGTTTGCAGGTTACATAGAGTCCAGTGAAGTTCCTTGAGGGATGTCGTGTTATCTGCTTGGGGGAGATATACACGGCTGTGACTATAATCGAAGAGAATTCTCTTAGGAGATAATGTGGTCAGCATTTGATTGTAAGGAATTCCAGGTCAGCTGAAGAAAAGGACTTGAGTTCATGTATGTTGTTATGATTACACCATGAGTCGTTAATCATGAAGCATACACACCCACCCTTCTTCCCAGAGAGTTGTTTATGTGGGAGCAACGCATGACGAAACCCGGTGGCTGTACCGACTCCGACAACATATCCCGAGAGAACCATGTTTCCGTGAAACAGAGAATGTTAAAATCTCTGTTGTCTCTCTGGAAGGCAACCCTTGCCCTAATTTCATCCACCTTGTTGTCTAGAAAAGGGACATTGGTGAGTGGGGTTGCACATTTTGGGGAATATTCAGAGATGGAAGTTTCCCGTGGGAATTAACAGGAATATATGCAAATTAATATTAATACCATTTAAATGTTGATGTTTTTTTGCATTGGATATATTTACCATATCATTTGGAGACAAACCTTTTACCTTATCATAAGTAGACATAATTACAAATGATTAAATCCTTCCAATAGAAATAAAACAATTTAGTTACAAATTGTACTTTAAATGAGTTGACTCTTCACATGGGATGATTTCACTGAACAACAAAATGGAATATTGAATGATCCCCAATGATCCATCGCATCTCCCCAAAAAGTTTTCAACATATTATCTGTAAAATGATCGTCTAGAAACTAAATCTTTGGTCRTCTTCCTCTCAGCCTTCCATGTCTTCTCCCTGAACCTCCTCAATGTCCACCTCTTGAACATCAGACTCTGAGGCCTCATCTTCACTGTCACTTTCCAACCTTGTTGAGGATGGCTTGTTGTCAGGCCCACAAAGCCTAAAATTTTCCTGAATGGCCACCAATTTTTCAACCCTTGTATTGGTCAGCCTATTGCGTGCTTTGGTGTGTGTGTTCCCAAACAAGGACCAGTTGCGCTCTGAGGCGGCTGATGTTGGTGGGATTTGGCGGATGATGGAGGCAACAGGGGAAAGAGCCTCAGATCCACAAAGTCCCATCCACCAGGTGGCTGATGAGATATGTTGGCACGACTGCCATATTGCATCTCCATCCCAAAGCTCTTGCTTGGAAGTGTACTTCGCCAGACTGCCAAGAACCTTGTCCTCATCCAGGCCAAGGTGGCGAGACACGATAGTGATGACACCATAGGCCTTGTTGATCTCTGCACCAGACAGGACGCTCTTGCCAGCATACTTGGGGTCCAACATGTACGGTGCGGTGTGTATGGGCTTCAGGCAGAAGTCTTCACGCTTTTTGATGTATTTCAGAACTGCAGTTTCCTCTGTTTGGAGCAACAGTGAAGTGGGGAGGGCAGTACGGATTTCTTCTCTCTTACATCTGCAAGCAGAGTCTGAACATCAGACAGGAGGGCATGGTCTCTCTCAATCCATGCAATGGCTACTGCCATAGGTTTCAGGAGTTTCAGGCTGCTTACCACTCTCTCCCAAAATACATCATCCAGGAGGATTCTCTTGATGGGGCTGTCCATATCGGCAGACTGTAATATGGCCATTTCTTGGAGAGACTCCTTCCCCTCCAGGAGACTGTCAAACATGACACGACCACCCCAGCGGGTGTTGCTGGGCAGCTTCAATGTGGTGCTCTTATTCTTCTCACTTTGCTTGGTGAGGTAGATTGTTGTTTTAACTTGATGACCCTTCACATACCTAACCATTTCCTTGGCTCTCTTGTGGAGTGTATCCATTGTTTTCAGTGCCATGATCTCCTTGAGGAGCAGATTCAATGCAAGAGAAGCACAGGCAATGGTTGTGATGTGAGGGTAGGACTGCTCCACTTTAGACCAAGCAGCCTTCATGTTCGCAGCATTGTCTGTCACCAGTGCAAATACCTTCTGTGGTCCAAGGTCATTGATGACTGCCTTCAGCTCATCTGCAATGTAGAGACCAGTGTGTCTGTTGTCCCTTGTGTCTGTGCTCTTGTAGAATACTGGTTGAGCGGTGGAGATGTAGTTCATTATTCATTGCCCATGAACATTCGACCACCCATCAGAGATGATTGCAATACAGGCTGCTTTCTCTATGATTTGCTTGACCTTCACTCAAACTCTGCATCCAGCAAATGAGTCGATCAAGCATGCCTGGTTGGAGTGGTGTATGCTTGGCAAAGAACATTCAGAAATCCCTTCCAACACACTGCCTGTGAGCATCAGAGGTGAACCAGTTACATTCATAGCTTGAGCAAGACATTCAGCATTTCTCTGACTACATTCCTCCATTGAGTCAAAAAAACTTATAATTCCAGGAGGACCATGAGCTGTTGCTATCGATAAGGTGTCGGATTCATAATTTTCACCTCGAACAGAATTCTGCATCTTGTTGCATTCTTCATATATAGCTTGGCACAGTATTTGCAAATGTACACAGCTCTTCCTTCTACATTAGCTGCAGTGAAACGTCTCCACACATCAGATAGTGCGCCCGTGGCATTTTCCTGTGAAGATTAGAATAAAATTAAAAATAAATTAAAAATAAAACACAATTCCATACACATATAAATAATTAAGCAGTTAGATTAAACAACTCCTTTGTAAGAAAGTTTATAAAAAATGTAACCTGTATGGAAACAGGTGAATTAACAGTCCTCAGTTAGCAGGCTCAAGCAAGCTAAAACCCACATGGTAGCAAAACCTAACTAGCAGAAATTGTTAACAAGTTAGAAATGATTTGAACACTTTGCTGTAGGCTACTATTTACTAGTTAACAAAAAAAGAATGTATGTCATAAAATATATTCACCCCACCCAGTATTGTAATCAAAACTTACCAGAAAGCAGTCCTTGGCTCAGACAGTGTAGTAATCGGGGCTCAATAGCATCTCATTAGTGTGCAAGATCTTGAGAATCAGCTGCACATGTGATGGAAGAATGCACTGTGCATGCAGAGGGTTGCAATTCCATTGAATTGGGGACAGTTTAAGCAAAATATGCCACAAGACCTAGAATTGCCTTGTGTMACCCACAAAAAAGGTTCACTGTTATAAGTTAACTTTTTTCATGAATTTAAGCAAAATTCCCGGGCTTAACCTCCCATCAAAAATGTACGGAAATTTACTGGAAAGTGTCCGACCCTTTGCAACCCTATTGGCGAGTAATATACTCAGAAGCGGTGGGTGGTGTGCATGGCTTCGAAGTCTGAGCAGGAGGCTGCGCCGTCTACCTCTTCTACGAAGAAATTGTTTTGGGCCGGCCTATAGGATTAGATCCAATGTCCTGGGTGGTGGTCCGAACAAAGGATCCACTTTGGGAAAATCATATTCCTGGTCGTAATGTTGGTAAGTTGACGTCGCTCTTCTATCCAATAGTTCTTCCCGGCTGTATGTAATAGCCCAGAAAATCTTAAATGTTAACAATGTAAGAAATAATACATAAAAAAACAAAATACTGCATAGTTCCCTAAGGACTCGAAGTGAGGCGACCATCTCAGTCGACGCCATTCCAGGCAAGTACCTCATGAAGCTGTTTGTGAGAATGCCAAGAGTGTGTAAAGCTGTCATCAAGGCAAAGGGTGGCTACTTTGAGGAATCTAAAATATATTTTGATTTGTTTAACACTTTTTTGGTTACTACATGATTCCATATGTGTTATTTCATAGTTTTGATGTCTTCACTATTATTCCACAATGTAGAAAATAGTAAAATAAAGAAAAACCCTTGAATGAGGTGTCCAAAMCTTTGACTGGTACTCTATTATATATATTCTTTTTTTTTGTTACTGCTTGACTAAAGAAATCTTGGTCGACCAACAGCTTATTGAACAAATAATTGACCAGTTTATTAAATGGGGTCAGCACTAATCCCAACAATATAAGAGTATAAACCTAAACAGCTTAACTTAATATGAAAATATTCACAACGGAAAGCCTAAGAATGTAAGTGGTAGAAACAGAAGTTCAGGAGCAACATTTAGCCTAGCCAGTGTCAAACAAAAACTTGTTGAATAGGGAGTCTCCATCACCTGCAACAACACACAGACTGACGTATGAGCAGCAACCACCCACCTTGTCTCCACTGGAATAGAAGAAGTAGCGCAAACGCACTATGTTGCAGTGGTCCAGTTTCCTCATGATCTGCAGCTCCCGGTTCTGAGACGAGATGAGACAGAGAAACATTGATCAAATCTGACAACCAGTGAGCATTAGACAAGTTAAACAGGCTAGAGAAGCTAGCTTCACACTGAGCTAGCTGCACTCTCCCAGAATAAACTTTGCTCTGATTCTGGACCAGTCAGACACTCTCTCTTAAATGAGTCTTAAATTACTTTTGAGGGTCATCTGAGATGGGATTAGAGAAAAGGCTGTTGAGAGCGCAAGAGAGGAAGCGAGCGAGAGTGAGAGGGGAAGCGAGCGAGCGAGAGGTGAGAGGGAAGCGAGAGAGCGAGAGAGAGGGGAAGCGAGCGTGCGAGGGGAAGCGTGCGAGGGAAGCGTGCGAGGGGAAGCGAGCGAAAGAGAAAGCGAGCGAAAGAGAAAGCGAGAGCGAGAAAAGCGAGCGAGCGAGAGAGGAAGAGAGCGAGTGAGCGAGAGAGGAAGAGAGCGAGCGAGAGAAGGAAGAAGAAGCGAGCGAGCGAGAAGAGGAAGCGAGCGAGCGAGAAGAGGAAGCGAGCGAGCGAAGAGAGAAAGAGAGGAAAGCGCGAGAAGAGAGAAGCGAGCGAGAAAAGAGGAAGCGAGCGTGCGAGGGGAAGCGAGCCGAAAGAGAAAGCGAGAGCGAGAAAGCGAGCGAAAGCGAGCGAGCGAGAGAGAAAGCAAGCGAGCGAGCGAGAGAGGAAGAGGAGCGAGCGAGAGAGGAAGAGAGCGAGCGAGCGAGAGAGAGGAAGCGAGCGAGCGAGACAGAGGAAGCGAGCGAGCGAAAAGAGAAAGAGAGGAAGCGAGCGAGAAAGAGAGAAGCGGCGAGAAAGAGAGAAGCGAGCGTGCGAGGGGAAGCGAGCGAAAGAGAAAGCGAGAAAGCGAGAGCGAGCGCGAGAAAGCGAGCGAAAGAGGAGCGACGAGCGAGCGAGAAAGAGAGAAAGCGAGCGAGTGAGAAAATGAGGAAGCGAGCGAGAAAGAGCGGAAGCGAGCGAGCAAGAGAGGAAGCGAGCGGGCAAGAGAGGAAGCGAACGAGCGAGAAAGAGAGGAAGCGAGCGAGCGAGAAAGAGAGGAAAGCGAGCGAGCGAGAAAGAGAAGGAAGCGAGCGAGCGAGAAAGAGAGGAAGCGAGCGTGCGAGAAAGAGAGGAAGCGAGCGGCGAGGGAAGCGAGCGAAGAGAAAGCGAGAG
Organism: Salvelinus sp. IW2-2015; assembly: GCF_002910315.2. Classification (NCBI taxonomy): domain Eukaryota; kingdom Metazoa; phylum Chordata; class Actinopteri; order Salmoniformes; family Salmonidae; genus Salvelinus; species Salvelinus sp. IW2-2015. Next base: position 30,984,423 of record NC_036867.1, on the reverse strand, counting down.
TGAGAGAAGCGAGAGCGAGCGCGAGAAAGCGAGCGAGCGAAAGAGGGAGCGAGCGAGAGAGAGAAAGCGAGCGAGCGAGAAAGAGAGAAAGCGGCGAGCGAGAAAAGAGAGGAGCGAGCGAGCGAGAAAGAGAGCAAGCGAGCGAGCGAGAAAAGAGCAGCGAGCGAGCGAGAAAGAGAGCAAGCGAGCGAGCCGAGAAAGAGAGAGCGAGCGAGCGAGAAAGAGAGCAAGCGAGCGAGAAAGAGAGCAAGCGAGCGAGCGAGAAAGAGAGGAAGCGAGCGAGCCGAGAAGAGAGCAAGGAGCGAGAAAGAGAGCAACGACACGAGAAAGAGGGAAGCGAGCGAGCGAAAGAAAGAGAGAAGCGAGCGAGCGAGAAAGAGAGGAAGCGAGCGAGCGAGAAAGAGAGGAAGCGAGCGAGCGAGAAGAGAGGAAGCGAGCGAGCGAGAAAGAGAGGAAGCGAGCGAGCAAGAGAGGAAGCGAGCGAGGCGAGAAAGAGAGGAAGCGAGCGAGCGAGAGAAGAAGCGAGCGAGCGAGAGAGAGAGGAAGGGAGCGAGCGAGCGAGGAAGCGAGCGAGAGGGGAAGCGAGCGTGCGAGCGAGAGGGAAGCGAGCGTGCGAGCGAGGAAGCGAGCGAGCGAGAGAGGAAGGAGGGAGCGAGCGAGCGAGAGGAAGGGAGCGTGCGAGCGAGAGGAAGGGAGCGTGCGAGCGAGAGAGGAAGCGAGCGTGCGAGCGAGACAGGAAGCGAGCGTGCGAGAGAAGAGAGGAAGGAGCGAGCGAGCGAGGCAGCGAGCGAGCGAGGAAGGCGAGCCGCGAGAGAGAGAGAGCGAGCCGCGAGCGAGAGAGGAAGCGAGCGCGAGAGAGAGAGGAAGCGAGCGAAGGAGAGAGAGGAAGCGAGCGAGCGAGAGAGAGAGAGCGGAGCAGGAGCGAGAGAAGAGGGAGCCGAGCCGAGCGAGAGAGAGAGGAAGCGAGCGAGCGAGAGAAGAGAGGAAGCGAGCCGAGCGAGAAGAGAGAGGAAGCGAGCGAGCGAGAGAGAGAAGGAAGCGAGCGAGCGAGAGAAGAGAGAAGCGAGCGATGCGAGCGAGAGAGAGAGAGAAAGCGAGCGAGCGAGCGAGAGAGAGAGGAAGCGAGCGAGCGAGCGAGAGAGAGAGGAGCGAAGCGAGCGAGGAGCGAGAGGAAGCGAGCGAGCGAGGAGAGCGACGCGAGCGAGAGAGAGAGAGCGAGCGAGCGAGCGAGAAGAGGAAGCAATGGGCGAGCGAGAGAGAGGAACGCGAGCGAGCGAGAAGAGAGAGAAGCGAGCGAGCGAGAGAGAGAGGAAGCGAGCGAGCGAGAGAGAGAGAAGCGAGCGAGGCGAGAGAGAGAAGCGAACGAGCGAGAGAGAGAGAAGCGAGAACGAGCGAGAGAGGAGCAGAGAGGAGAGAAGGAAGCGAGCGAGCGAGGAGAAGCAGAGAGGAAGCGAGCGAGACGAGAGAGAAGAGGAAGCGAGCGAGCGAGAGAGAGAGAAGAGCAGAGGAAGCGAGACGAGAAGAGAGAGAGAGAGAGGAAGCGAGCGAGCGAGAGAGAGAGAGAGGAAGCGAGCGCGAGCGAGAGAGGAGCGAGCGCGAGAGAGAGAGAGGAAGCGAGCGCGAGAGAGAGGAAGCGAGCGAGCGAGCAGAGAGAGAGGAGCGAGCGAGCGAGAGATAGAGGGAGCGAGCGAGCGAGAGAGAGAGGAAGCGAGCGAGCGAGAGAGAGAGGAAGCGAGCGAGCGAGAGAGAGAGAGGAAGCGAGCGAGCGAGAGAGAGAGGAAAGCGAGCGAGCGAGAGAGAGGGAAGGCCGAGCGAGCGGCGAGAAGAGAAGGAAGCGAGCGAGCGAGGAGAGAGAGAGGAAGCGAGCGAGCGAGCGAGAGGTAGAGGAGGAGCCGAGGACGAGAGAGGAGCGAGCGAGGAGGGCAAGCGAGGAAGCGAGCGAGAGAGAGCGAGCGAGCGAGCGAGAAGAGGAACGCGAGCGGAAGCGAGAGAGCGAGGAAGCGAGCGAGGCGAGAGAGAGAGGAAGCGAGCGAGCGGAGAGAGAGGAAGCGAGCGAGCGAGAGAGAGAAGGAGAGCGAGCGAGGCGAGAGAGAGAGAAGCGAAGCGAGCGAGAGGAGAGAGAGGAGAGGAACGAGCGAGAGAGAGAGAGAGCGAGCAAGACGAGAGAGGAAGCGAGCGAGCGAGAGAGAGAGAGAGGAAGCGAGCGAGCGAGAGACGAGCGAGGAAGGCGAGCGAGCGAGAGAGAGAGAGAAGAGAGAGGAGCGAGCGAGAGAGAGAGAGCAGAGAGGAAGCGAGCGAGCGAGCGAAGCGAGAGCAGAGCGAGAGAGGAAGCGAGCGAGGAGCAGAGAGCAAGGAGAGAGGAAGAGCAGCGAGCGAGAGAGAGAGAGGAGAGGAAGCGAGCGCGAGCGAGCGAGAGAGAGAGAGAGGAAGCGAGCGAGCGAGCGAGAGAGAGGAAGCGAGCGAGCGAGCGAGAGAGAGAGGAG
>NC_036867.1:30945818-30981915 GCF_002910315.2 Salvelinus sp. IW2-2015 | reverse complement strand
CACAGAGAGAGAATGCGAAGCGCGCGAGAGAGAGGACGGAGCGCGAAGAGAGAGAGGAAAGCGAGCGGGAGAGAGAGAGGAGCGAGCGAGCGAGAGAGAGAGGAAGCGAGCGGCGAGGAGAGAGCAGCGAAAGCGCAGAGAGAAGCGAGCAGGAAGCGAGCGGCGAGAGAGAGGAAGCGAGCGAGCGAGAGAGGAAGCGAGCGAGCGAGAGAGAGAGACGAGAGGAGAGGAGCGAGCGAGAGAGAGAGAGAGGAGCAGCGAGAGAGAGAGAGCGTAGGGGAAGCGAGCGAGGAGAGAGAGAGCGAGAGAGAAGCGAGAGAGAGAGAGAGAGCGAGCGAGCGGAGAGGAGAGAGGAAGCGAGCGAGAGAGAGAAGAGAGAGGAAGCGAGCGAGCGAGAGAGAGAGAGAAGGCGAGCGAGCGAGAGAGAGGAAGCGAGCGAGCGAGAGAGAGAGAGAGGAAGCGAGCGAGCGAGAGAGAGAGAGAGGAAGCGAGCGAGGCGAGAGAGGAGAGAGAAGGAGCGAGCGAGCGAGAGAGGAAGCGAAGCGAGAGAAGAGAGGAAGCGAGCCGAGCGAGCAAGAGAGAGAGGAAGCGAGCGAGCCGAGAAAGAGCGAAGAGCGAGCGAGAAGAGAGAGGAAAGCGAGGCAGAGAAGAGAGAGAGGAAGCGAGCGAGCGAGAAGAGAGAGAGGAAGCGAGCGGAGCGAGAGAGAGAGAGGAGGAAGCGAGCGAGCGAGCGAGCGAGAGAGAGGAAGCGAGCGAGCGAGAGAGGAAGAGAGAGGAAGCGAGCGAGCGAGGAACGGAGCGAGCGAGAGAGAGGAAGGCGAGGGAGCGAGCGAGCGAGAGGAAGAGGAGCGTAGCGAGCGAGAGGAAGGCGAGCGTGCGAGCGAGAAGCGAGGAAGCGAGCGGCGAGCGAGACGAGGAATGCGAGCGTAGCGAGAGAGAGAGGAAGCGAGCCGAGCGAGAAGAGAGGCAGCGAGCGAGCGAAGGAAGGAGCGCGGAGAGAGAGGAAGCGAGCAGCGAGAGAGAGAGGAAGCGAGCGCGAGAAGAGAGAGGAAGAGAGCGCGAGAAGAGAGAGGAAGCGAGCGCGAGAGAGAGAGGAAGCGAGCGCGAGAGAGAGAGGAAGCGAGCGCGAGAGAGAGAGGCAAGCGAGCGGAGGAGAGAGCGAGCGCGAGAGAGAGGAAAGCGTAGCGAGCGAGAGAGGAAGCGAGCGAGGAGGAGCGAGCGAAGCGAGCGAGGAGGAGAGCGAGCGAGGCGAGAGAGAGAGGAAGCGAGCGAGAGAGAAGAGAGGAAGCGAGCGAGGAGCGAGGAGAGAGAGGATGCGAGCGAGCGAGAGAGAGAGGAAGCGAGCGAAGCGAGAGAGAGAGGAAGCGAGCGGCGAGCGAGAGAGGAAGCGAGCGAGCGAGAGAGAGAGGAAGCGAGCGAGCGAGAGAGAGAGAGAGCGGAGCGGGGAGCGAGCGAGAGAGAGAGAGAGGAAGCGAGCGAGGCGAGAGAGAAGAGAGAAGAGAGAGGAAGCGGCGAGCGAGAGAGAGGAAGCGAGCGAGAGAGAGGAAGCGAGCGAGCGAGAGAGAGACCGGAAGCGAGCGAGCCGAGAGAGAGAAGCGAAGCGAGGAGCGAGAAGAGAAGCGAAGCGAGCGAGCGAGAGAGAGAGGAAGCGAGGAGGGGAGCGAAGAGACGGAGAGGAAGCGAGCGGAGAGAGAGAGAGGAAGGCGAGCGAGCGAGAGAGAGAGAGAGAGAGAGAGGAAGCGAGCGAGCGAGAGAGAGAGAGAGAGGAAGCGAGCGAGCGAGAGAGAGAGAGGAAGCGAGCGAGCGAGAGAGAGAGAGAGGCGAGCGAGCGAGAGAGAGAGAGAGGAAGCGATGAGAGAGAGAGGAAGCGGAGCGAGAGAGAGAGAGAGAGGAGCGAGCGAGCGAGAGAGAGGAGGAAGCGAGCGAGCGAGGAGAGAGAGAGAGGAAGCGAGCGAGCGAAGAGAGAGAGAGAGGAAGCGAGCGAGCGAGAGAGAGAAGAGAGGAAGCGAGCGAGCGAGGAGAGAAGGAGCGCGAGGAGAGAAGGGAGCGGCGGAGAGAGAGAAGGAAGCGGGCGAGCAGAGCGAGCGGGAGAGAGAGAGGAAGCGAGCGAGCGAGAGAGAGAGGACAGCGAGCGCGGAGCGGAGGAAGCGAGCGACGAGCAGAGAGAGGAAGCGAGCGGCAGAAGAGAGGCAGCGAGCGGAGAGAGAGAGGAAGCGAGCGGCGAGAGAGAGAGGAAGCGAGAGAGAGAAGAGCGAAGCGAGCGAGCGAGAGAAGGAAGGCGAGCGAGCGAGGAGAGAGGAAGCGAGGCGAGGAGAGAGAGGAAGCGAGCGAGCGGAGAGAGAGGAAGCGAGCGAGCGAGAGAGAGAGGAAGCGAGCGAGAGAGAGAGGAAGCGAGCGGGAGAGAAGAGAGAGAGAACAGCGAGAAGAGAGAGAGCGAGGAACGAGCGGAGAGAGAGAGAGGAAGCGAGCGAGCGAGAGAGAGAGAGAGGAAGCGAGCGAGCGAGAGAGAGAGAGAGGAAGCGAGCGAGCGAGAGAGAGAAGCGGCGAGAGAGAGAGAGAAGCGGCGAGCGAGGAGAGGAAGCGAGCGAGCGAGACGAGAGAGAGAGGAAGCGAGCGAGCGAGAGAGAGAGAGAGGAAGCGGAGCGAGCGAGAGAGAGAGAGGGAAGCGAGCAGAGGAGAGAGAGAGAGAGGAAGCGAGCGCGGAGGAGAGAGAGAGAGCGAGCGAGCGGGAGAGCAGAGAGAGGAAGCGAGCGGCGGGAGAGAGAGAGAGGAAGCGGACGAGCGAGAGAGGAAGGCACGAGCGAGCGCGAGCGAGGAGGAGAGAGAAAGCGAGCGACGAGAGAGAGAGGAAGCGAGCGAGCGAGAGAGAGAGGAACGAGCGCGAGCGAACGAGCAGCGGAGAGAGAGGGAAGCGAGCGAGAGAGGAGGAAGGAGCGCGAGAGAGAGAGGAAGCAGCCGCGAGAGAGAGAGGAAGCGAGCGCGAGAGAGAGGAAGGAGCGAGCGGCGTGAGAGAGAGGAAGCGAGCAGCGCGGAGAGAGAGGAAGCGAGCGAGCGGCGGAGAGGAGGAAGCGAAGCGAGCGCGGAGAGAGAGGAAGCGAGCCGAGCGAGAGAGAGAAGAGAAGCGAGCGAGGAGAGAGAGAGAGCGAAGCGAGCGAGCGAGAGAGAGAGAGAGGAAGCGAGCGCGGGCAGAGGAAGTAGAAGCGTCGGCCGAGAGAAGAAGCGTAGGAGAGGGACGAGCGGGAGCGAAGGAAGCGAGCGAGCAGAGAGAGAGGCGAGCGAGCGAGGAGAGAAGGAGGGGCGAGAGAGAGAGGAAGCGAGCGAGAGAGAGAGTAAGGGCGGAGCCGAGAGAGGAAGGCGAGGAGCGAGCGAGAGAGGAGGAGCGGCGAGCAGAGAGAAGCGGAGACGAGGAGAGCGAGCGAGGAGGAATGAAAGCGAGCGAAAGAGAGCGAGCGAGGAGAGGAGAGCGGGAAGAAGGAGGCGGGAGGAGAGAGAGGGGAAGGACGAGCGAGCGAGAGAGAGGATCCTCTACGATGGTCGAGAGGAGAGGCGAACGACGCGGAAGAGAGGAAGCGAGCGAGCGAGAGAGAGAAAGCGAGCGAGCGTGAGAGAGAAGCAGAGGAAGGACGGGAGCGGAGAGAGCGGAGAGAGGAAGGAGCGAGGAGAAGAGAGAAGAAGAGCGAGAGCGAGCGAGCGAGAGCGAGCGATAGGGAGAGGAGAGAGGAGAGCGCGAGAGGAGAGAGAAGCGAGAGGAAGAGCGAGGCGAGCGAGATTGAGAGAGAAAGCGAGGCGACGAGAGAGAGAGCAAGGGAGGGCGAGCGATTGAGAGAGAGGAGGAAGCGAGCGACGCGAGAGAGAGGAAGAGGAGCGAGCGAGCGAGAGAAGAGAGAGAGAGGGCGAGCGAGGGCGAGCGAGAAGAGAGAGAGGAAGCGAGCGAGAGAGAGAGAGGGAAGCGAGCGAGCGAGAGAGAGGAAGCGAGCGGCGAGAGAGGAGAGAGGGAACGACGCGAGCGAGAGAGAGAGAGAGAAGCGAGCGAGCGAAGAGAGAGGAGGAAGCGAGCGGAGGCGAGCGAGGAGAGAGAGAGCGAGCGAGCGAGAGAGAGAGAGAGGAGCGAGCGACGAGAGAGGAGGAGCGGGAGCGAGAGAGAGAGAGAAGGAAGCGAGGGGCGAGCGAGAGAGAGAGGAGGAAGCAGGCGAGCGAGCGAGAGGAGAGAAGGAGAGCGAGCGAGACGAGGATGATGCAGCACGGGAGAGAGAGAGCAAAGAGCCGATGCGAGAGAGGAGAGAGGAAGCGAGCAGAGAACGGAAGGACGCGCGAGTGCAGAGAGAGGAGAGCAGAGCAGGAACGAGGGCGAGCGAGAGAGAGGAAAGGAGGCGAGCGACGCGAGAGAGAGAAGAGCAAGCGGCGAGGCGAAGCGGAGAGAAGGAAGCAGCGCTGCGAGGAGAGAGAGGAAGCGAGAACGCAGCGAGAGAGAGAGGAAAGCGAGGCGAAAGGAGCGAAGCGAGCGCGAGAGAGAGGAAGCGAGCGAGCGACGGAGAGAGAGGAAGCGAGGAGCGGAGAGAGAGGAAGGCGAGGCGAGCGGAGAGAGAGGAAGCGAGCGCGGGGCATGAGAGGAGCGAGCGAGAGAGAGAACGAGCGCGAGAGAGAGAGGAAGCAGCGCGCAGAGAGAGAGGACCGAGCGAGCGCGATCGAGAGAGAGAGGAAGCGAGCGGAGAGAGAGAGGAAGCGAAGGCGCGAGAGAGAGAGGAGAGGGAGCGACGAGCGAGAGAAGGAAGCGAGCGCGAGAGAGAGAGGAAGCGAGCGCGCGAGCGAGAGAGAGAGGAAGCGAGCGCGAGAAAGAGAGGAAGCGAGGCAAGAGAGAGAGAGAAGCGAGCCGAGAAGAGAGGACGCGCGATGAGAGAGAGGAAGCGAAGCGCGAGAGAAGAGAGGAAGCGAGAGAGAAGCGAGCGGGGCGACGAGAGAGAAAGCGAGCGAGCGAGAGTGAGAGAAGGAACGAGCGAAGCGAGAGGAGAAGCGAAGCGAGCGAGCGAGCGAGAAAGGAACGAGCGAGCGAGAGAGAGAGCGAGCGAGCGAGAGAGAGGAAAAGCGAGGCGAGCGAGATGGAGAGCGAGCGAGGCGAGGCGGAGAGAGAAGCGAGCGGAGAGAGGAGAAGCGAGCGAGCGAGAGAGAGGAAGCGAGCGAGGAGAAGAGAGCGAAGCGAGCGAGCGTAGAGAGAGAACGCGAGCGAGAGGGAGAAAGGAGAGAGGAAGCGAGCGAGCGAAGAGAGAGAGGAAGCGAGGCGAGCGAGAGAGAGGAAGCGAGGCGAGCGAGAGAGAGGAAGCGAGCGGCGAGGCGAGAGAGAGGAAGCGAGCGAGCGAGAGAGAGGAAGGAGCGAGGCGAGCGAGCGAGAGAGAGGAAGGCGAGCGGGAGACGAGCGAGAAGGAAGAGGAGCGAGCGAGCAGGAGAGGAAGCGAGCGAGCGAGAAGAGAGGAGCGGGCGAGAGAGAGCGAGGAAGCGAGCGATGCGAGCAGAGAGAAGGAAGCGAGTAGGCGAGAGAGAGAGAGAAAGCGAGCGGAAGCGAGCGAGACCTGGTTCAACCACCTGGTTGGTTAAATCAAGGTGTGCTAGTATTAAAATAGATCAAACAAGTGGAAATGGCAAGGGGTCCTGAGGAGAGATTGAAAACAGGCTAAACACAACCATGTGTGTTCCATCACACAGCTAGTGAAACGTTCAAGATAAGAAACTGAGAATATCTAGGCTGAGTTTGGCACCGCTTTCACTGTCTTAAATTAGAAGCCCACACATGGTTAATTTAGGCCAGCTACAACTATCATAGATCGTTGAAAAACAGTGACAGGCATAACTGAATGGGGGGTCAAATCATGTCAGTGATATCTGAACAGGGAGCAAATTACCCACAGAGAACACATTAAAGCTATTTCAAACACTGGCACTGTGCAGCCATTGCAGCACTTGTTTATTAACACAGTTAAAGGAAATCCATGGGTTGAGTTTCCTTTAGAAGAGAAGAAGAGATGAACTATTCATCAACTCAATGCTTGAGCTGAAGCTGGACTAGGGAGGGCGAGACTCCGCCCCGTTTCAGCCCAACAGGAAGGCCGTGTTCTCATGAGACATGACATCACTGGGGACTAGGGCATCATGCACAGGCCGACTGCCAGGTGATAAGCAAACGCCTATCAGTGTGGTACGGCAGGCTACGATCACCATGAGAGAGCAGTCTCACACGTAAGTGACCTGACAAACCTAGTGTTTTCAGTCGAATGACAGTAGATTGAGCCATTAATGTGAGACTCCAGTTAGGATCTAGTTTCAGTGACGTCATACTGACAGCGACTCAATGACCTCAAGACAAAGAACTGTCGTTACTCAAAAACACACGGTGCAACAAGAAATCATAAAAATACAAATAAATACTCTGATGTACTCGTCTCTGCAGTGAAATGGTCTCACCTTGAACCTTTTGTCCTGCAGAACCTTCTTGATGGCTATTAGCTCCCCGGAGTCACACAGTTTAGCCTGGTAGACCACGCCGAACGAGCCGTTGCCGATGACCTTAGTGTCTGTATAGCTGACCTCCTGCGGCCGGTCGGGGCCCTGGCCTGGGGTCGCTACAACTGTGGTCACCTTACTGCCGTCTTTGTCTCCTGAGAGAAAGAAAGATAATAAGCAATGTCACACAAGAGATGCAGTATAGGACAACTCATTCAGCTGCACAGTCTTTACACCAAGAAGCTCCTGTAACATTTCTCATCCTCTCTTGTCACTGCATCTCCAGACRTAGGCTCAGACTGAAGCCTGAAAGCCAGAAATTGGAAGCTGTACTAACCCACTTTTTAGCTATGAGTAATTTCCTAGGAAATTACAGGGCTACCCATGTTAACGGGCTCTGGCAAACACCGTAATGACGACAGCCTGAAAGTACAGTAGAAGGATAAAAGGTATAGGCGTAAAGGTTGTGGTGAAAATGAGGATGTAATTTTAGTCTAAGATAATGTGTGGGTGGGTGCACTGCAAACGGCTAAGCACTTTCCTAGTACTGTTCCTATTTTGAAGCAGCGCTGCAGGCACSAAATGTTTCCCCACATAACAGCTCCAATTCAAAAACTRCACATCGCAACTTTTGACAACATGAAAATGAAAGTCTACTGGAGGTGTGAGTTGACAGACCAAGACGAACACTAACAGCCGGTCCCAAATCACTCTTTACCSATCCCGCTTGGCCCTAAGCCTTCATTGTTTGCAGATCGTAAGGGCTCTYCTAACCTACCGTTATGGCTGGCACCTGGCCGTGGACCTCAACACAAACCCAAAGAGCACCAGACAATACTAGATTGCACTGCTTTAGGACCGCACATTTTTTGACTTGTAAACTCAGACAAAACAGAGATGCTAGTTCCAGATCCCAAGAAACAAAGAACTCTTCTGTTGGATCTGACAATTAATCTTGATGGTTGTACAGTCGTCTCAAATAAAACTGTGAAGAACATTGGCRTTACTCTGGACCCTGATCTCTCTTTTGATGATCATATCAAGACWGTTTCAAGGACAGATTYTTTCCATCTACGTAACATTGCAAAAATCAGAAACTTTCTGTCCAAAAATGATGCAGAAAAGTTCATCCATGTTTTTGTCACTTCTAGGTTAGACTACTGCAATGCTCTACTTTCCGACTACCGGGATAAAGCACTAAATAAACTTCAGTTAGTGCTAAACATGGCTGCTAGAATCTTGACTAAAACCCCCAAATTCTATCATATTACTCCAGTGCTAGCCTCTACACTGGCTTCCTGTAAAGGCTAGGGCAGACTTCAAGGTTTTACTGCTAACMTACAAAGCATTACATGGGTTTGCTACTACCCATCTCTCCGATTTGGTCCTGCCGTACATACCTACACATACGCTACGGTCACTGGAGGCAGGGCCTTCTCCTATAGAGCTCAATTTTTATGGAATGGTCTGCCTATCCATGTGAGAGATGCAGACTCAGTCTCAACCTTTAAGTCTTTATTGAAGACTCATCTCTTCAGTAGGTCCTATGATTGAGTGTAGTCTGGCCCAGGGGTGTGAAGGTGAACTACACGTACGCTACGTGTTTTGGTCCGAGTTTAAAAGTAGAACGTTTTCAGCCATCCACTTCCTTATGTCTGAACACACGGCTTCTAGCGAGGGCAATTTTGGGGCTTCACCATGTTTCATTGAAATGTACAGCTGCGTGTCATCCGCATAGCAGTGAAAGTATACATTATGTTTTGAATGACATCCCCAAGAGGTAAATATATAGTGAAAACAATAGTGGTCCTAAAACGGAACCTTGAGGAACACCGAAATGTACAGTTGATTTGTCAGAGGACAAACCATTCACAGAGACAAACTGATATCTTTCCGACAGATAAGATCTAAACCAGGCCAGAACTTGTCCGTGTAGACCAATTTGGTTTCCAGTCTCTCAAAAGAATGTGGTGATCGATGGTATCAAGGCAGCACTAAGGTCTAGTAGCACGAGGACAGATGCAGAGCCTCGGTCTGATGCCATTAAAAGGTCATTTACCACCTTCACAAGTGCAGTCTCAGTGCTATGATGGGGTCTAAAACCAGACTGAAGCATGTCTTCAGGGAAGGCAGTGAGTTTCTGCGCAACAGCTTTTTCTAAAATTTTGAGAGGAAAGGAAGATTCGATATAGGCCGATAGTTTTTTAATATTTTCTGGGTCCAAGGTTTGGCTTTTTCAAGAGAGGCTTTATTACTGCCACTTTTAGTGAGTTTGGTCACATCCGGTGGAATAGAGAGCCATTTACTATGTTCAACATAGGAGGGCCAAGCACATGAAGCAGCTCTTTCAGTAGTTTAGTTGAATAGGATCCAGTATGCAGCTTGAAGCTTTAGAGGCCATGATTATTTTCATCATTGTGTCAAGAGATATAGTACTAAAACACTTAAGTGTCTCTCCCGATCCCAGGCCCTGGCGGAGCTGTGCAGATCCAGGACAGCTAAGCACTGGAGGAATACGCAGATTTAAAGAGGAGTCCGTAATTTGCTTTCTAATGATTCATGATCTTTTCCTCAAAGAAGTTCATGAATTTATTACTGCTGAAGTGAAAGCCATCCTCACTTGGGGAATGCTGCTTTTTAGTTAGCTTTGCAACAGTATCAAAAATAAATTTGGATTGTTCTTATTTTCCTCACTTAAGTTGGAAAAGTAGGATGATCGAGCAGCAGTGAGGGCTCTTCGATACTGCACGGTACTGTCTTTCCAAGCTAGTCGGAAGACCTCCAGTTTGGTGTGGCGCCATTTCCGTTCCAATTTTCTGGAAGCTTGCTTCAGAGCTCGGGTATTTTCTGTATACCAGGGAGCTAGTTTCTTATGAAAATGTTTTTAGTTTTTAGGGGTGCAACTGCATCTAGGGTATTGCGCAAGGTAAATTGAGTTCCTCAGTTAGGTGGTTAACTGATTTTTGTCCTCTGACGTCCTTGGGTAGGCAGAAGGAGTCTGGAAGGGCATCAAGGAATCTTGTTGTCTGAGAATTTATAGCACGACTTTTGATGCTCCTTGGTTGGTGTCTGAGCAGATTATTGTTGCGATTGCAAACGTAATAAAATGGTGGTCCGATAGTCCAGGATTATGAGGAAAAACATTAAGATCTACAACATTTATTCCATGGGACAAAACTAGGTCCAGAGTATGACTGGGCAGTGAGTAGGCCAGAGACATGTTGGACAAAACCCACTGAGTCGATGATGGCTCCAAAAGCCTTTTGGAGTGGGTCTGTGGACTTTTCCATATGAATATTAAAATCACCAAAAATTTGAATATTATCTGCTATGACTACAAGGTCCGATAGGAATTCAGGAAACTCAGTGAGGAACGCTGTATATGGCCCTGGAGGCCTGTAAACAGTAGCTATAAAAAGTGATTGAGTAGGCTGCATAGATTTCATGACTAGAAGCTCAAAAGACGAAAACGTCATTTTTGTTTTTGTAAATTGAAATTTGCTATCGTAAATGTTAGCAACACCTCCGCCTTTGTGGGATGCATGGGGGATATGGTCACTAGTGTAACCAGGAGGTGAGCCTCATTTAACACAGTAAATTCATCAGGCTTAAGCCATGTTTCAGTCAGGCCAATCACATCAAGATTATGATCAGTGATTAGTTCATTACTATAACTGCCTTTGAAGTGAGGGATCTAACATTAAGTAGCCCTATTTTGAGATGTGAGGTATCACGATCTCTTTCAATAATGGCAGGAATGGAGGAGGTCTTTATCCTAGTGAGATTGCTAAGGCGAACACCGCCATGTTTATTTTTGCCCAACCTAGGTCGAGGCACAGACACAGTCTCAATGGGGATAGCTGAGCTGACTACACTGACTATGCTAGTGGCAGACTCCACTAAGCTGGCAGGCTGGCTAACAGCCTGCTGCCTGGCCTGCACCCTATTTCATTGTAGAGCTAGAGGAGTTAGATCCCTGTCTATGTTGGTAGATAAGATGAGAGCACCCCTCCAGCTAGGATGGAGTTCGTCACTCCTCAGCAGGTCAGGCTTGGTCCTGTTAGTGGGTGAGTCCCAGAGAGGGCCAATTATCTACAAATTCTATCTTTTGGGAGGGGCAGAAAACAGTTTTCAACCAGCGATTGAGTTGACTCTGCTGTAGAGCTCATCACTCCCCCTAACTGGGAGGGGGCCAGAGACAATTACTCGATGCCGACCATCTTTCTAGCTGATTACACTCTGAAGCTATGTTGCACTTGGTGACCTCTGACTGTTTCATCCTAACATCGTTGGTGCCGACGTGGATAACAATATCTCTATACTCTCTACACTCGCAGTTTTAGCTTTAGCCAGCACTATCTTCAGATTAGCCTTAACGTGGTAGCCCTGCCCCCTGGTAAACAGTGTATGATCGCTGGGTGATTCGTTTAAGTCTAATACTGCGGGTAATGGAGTCGTCAATGACTAGGGTTTTCAATGTCAGAGCTAATAGTGGAAGCTTCGGCGTCTGACCCGTAACAGGAGGAGTAGAGACAAGAAGACTCGGCCTCAGACTCCGACTCGCTACTTAATGGGAAAACCGGTTGAAAGTTTGTCGGCTGAATAAGCGACACCAGTTGAGCATTCCTACAGCATTTCCCTCCAGAAGCCATGAGAAAGTTGTCCGGCTGCGGGGACTGTGTGGGGGATTTATACTACTATCTGTACTTACTGGTGGCACAGACGCTGTTTTCATCCTTCCTACACTGAAATTACCCTTGGTTGACGAGCACAGCTATCCTCGCCATAAGGCGATCATTCTCCTGTATATTATGAGTACAGTGACTGCAATTAGAAGGCATCATGTTAATGTTACTACTTAGCTTCGGCTGTTGAAGGTGCTGACGAACCATGTCCAGATAAAGCGTCCGGAGTGAAAAAGTTGAGGGAAAAACTAAAAATATAAACGGTAATTAAAAAGTAAAAAACGTAAAGTTGTCAGCTAGCAAAGTAAGGTTGGCAACAAAACGCACAGCAACACGTCTGCAARTTCAAGAGGAAGTGACGACAATGGAACAGCGGGTTCAAGGCTGTAATCGCTGCTAGCAAACTCCACCAGCATGCCCCATCAAATCAAATCGTATTAGTCACATGCGCCGAATACAACAGGTAGCCCTTACAGTGAAATGCTTAATTATATGAGCCCCTAACCAACAATGCAGTTTAAAAAATACAGATAAGAATAAGAGATAAAAGTAAMAAGTAATTCAAGAGCAGCAGTGAAGTAACTATAGCGAGACTATATACAGGGTGGGGGGTAAAGATACAGAGTCAGTGTGTGGGGGAACCAGATATTTGGAGGTAATATGTACATGTAGGTAGATTTATTAAAGTGACTATGAATAGATTACACCACTGCTACTCTCTGTTGTCAAGAGGGGGTGAGGGGGGGCACTGCAAATAGTCTGGGTAGCCATTTTATTAGATGTTCARGAGTCTTATGGCTTGGGGGTAGAAGCTGTTTAGAAGCCTCTTGGACCTAGACTAGRCGCTCCGGTACCGCTTGCCGTGCGGTAGCAGAGAGAACAATCTATGACTAGGGTGACTGGAGTCTGACAATTTTTGGGGCCTTTCTCTGACACCGCCTGGTATAGAGGTCCTGGATGTAAGAARGCTTGATGTACTGGGCCGTTCGCACTACCCTCTGTAGTGCCTTGCGGTCAGAGGCCGAGCAGTTGTCATACCAGGCAGTAGGCATGCAATAGTCATGCCACATTCCAATTGGCATGAAGAGAATGAAAGACACCAGTGGTGAAGTATTCCGTAAAGTGAATGATATGACGAAGGAGTTTGGTCTTGAAACATAATGAATGAAAAAACAGATCTCACAAGAACAGCTGGAGCTCTGTCCATGAGTGACTTCACAGAGTCCCCCTGCATAGGAATTAGCAACATGAGAAATGGAGGAGATCCATTATTACCATTGAGCCTTTCTACGCCACCTTTTTGCAAGGAAGACACGCGGGGAAGTTTAAAATCCATGACTTGCTTGGAAAATATTAGTCCTGGGTATCCATTAGACACCAAAACAGAATAAATAGAAAACACTCTGGAACAAGGAGAGACTACCTGGACATGTTCAATAAGAAAAAAAAAAAGCCTAATTGCTTTCCTTGGCTAAATGTTTTAAAGCATTCCAGTTGCGAGTCCTAATGAACATGACCTTGACCTGGCAGCCACTCTCACCAATTTACTAGAGATAATTTATCATCTCAGATCTTGCAAGGAACGTAGGGGAGTGGGCTTGATGGTTTGTTAAATACAGGGGGATTCTTTTTTCCAGTCGCTTTAAAATGGCCACTCCATACTTTGAAGATTTAGCTCAAGGCCTATATATTACTGATTATACCTTGTATGAGTGTTGGTGTAGCACTGACCTCTTAGCACCCTGCAATCTGTTTTACAACCAGCACTTACATATCGCTGTGGTGTGCACACACACACACACACACAGGGTGCCCTTATGACCCTCTAACACTGACCTCTGATATTACTGCCTTGGCTACTGCAGAAGCTTGACGAGGGAAGAGACATTGCAGCAGCAGAATTTCACAACAGCTACGTCGGGGGATCCAGCACTGAACTCTGCACTCTCTACAGCGTTGCTACCGCCTGGGTCAGAAGTCAAGGGATAGAGGAAATACTAGAGTTTTAACAAAATGTTAAATACACATTATCAATGTGCCAATCCTGTCTGAACACGCTGCATCTCTTATGTAGGAAGCCACTGAGCTCGTAATGCGGTAGAATATATGGGAAATTGGTCTCGCGGGTCAGACCACTCCAGGTCACGCACTTCCTCCCTTTCTCTGCTGAGTAGCAGGAAAGTGGAGCAAAATGTCAGAGCTGCCAAAGCCTGACGGGGAAGGGAGGGACAGAGCAGAGAGTACTGCCAAATTAGGCATCTCCTCCTCCTCTGAACACACATGCACAGAAAACAAGCACCCAACCGGAAGCCTGACACCATGTTACTACTGCATGGGGATGGAATTGTAATGAGGACAACGTTGATTATAATGGTGATCACTGAAGTTAAAGACTGACAATCAGAGATTACAGATTTGACGAGAGTGTTCATTATCCTAATGCGTTTGACAGTGTCTACAGTCAGTGACTATTGTTTATCCTCGAAATGTCAAAAGAGAAACCCGACACCAAGGTGTAGGCCTCAACACCTCTTCCTGTGGTAAATCCTCTAACAACACCCCCGTACTCATCCCTGGGTCTGAAAGGAGACAGAGCAAAGCACATTAGAGCAAAAGGCCCTTAATTTCTTGACGCTAGGGGCCAGATTTATTTWTTWWWWTTTTTTTWAATAACGTTCCCAAGGTAAACGGACTATTTCTCAGGCCCAGATCGTAGAATATGCATATCATTTACAGATTAGGATAGAAAACACTCCAAAGTTTCCAAAACTGTCAAAATATTGTCTGTGAGTATAACAAAACTGATTTTGCAGGCGAAAACCTGGGGAAATCCAACCCGGAAGTGCATTGTTTTATCCCTGTTTCATTGCCTGACCCTCTTCCAATTTAAAAGTGGGGAATCAACAGATTCCTTTTCCAATGGCTTCTCAGGCTGTGACCAGGTTTAGACATAGTTTCAGGCTTTTTTTTGAAAAATGATGAGATTTTTCAAACCGAGTCAGGTGTCCTTTGATTATTCCTGCGCGCAAGAGGGGTGATGCTCCATTTTCTTTCTTCTTTTTATTGAATAGGTTACCGTCCGGTTGAAATATTAGCTATATGTAATCTATCTGATAGAAAAACAACTGAGGATTGATTATAAAAAACTTTTGACATGTTTCTACGAACATTATGGATATTTTTTGGAATTTTCGTATGCCTTTCAGGAACGGAAGAGGCTGTGGTTTTCTGAACATAACGCGCAAACCAAATGGCGGTTTCTGGTTATAAAAACTAATATTTATCGAACAAATAAATCATTTGTGTAACTGGGAGTCTCGTGAGTGCAAACATCCAAAGATTATCAAAGGTAAGCGATTAATTTATTTTCGTGACCATGCTAATTGGGCTAGCTGTTCTTACTGTTTTGTCTAGTGATTGTACACTCACAAACGCTTGGATTGCTTTCGCTGTAAAGCATATTTTCAAAATCTGACACGATAGGTGGATTAACTTTTTATGGCTGCAGGGGCATATTTGAGTAGCTTGGATGAAAGGTGCCCATTCAAACGGCCTCGTACTCAATCTCTGCTCGTACAATATGCATATTATTATTACTATTGGATAGAAAACACTCTCTAGTTCTCTAAAACCGTTTGAATTAATCTGTTGAGTAAACAGAACTCATTTTGCAGCAAACTTCCTGTCAGAAAGTGAAAATCTGAAATCGAGGCTCTGTTCCAGGGCCTCCCTAATCATTTGCTTGAAATCTTATTAGATATACATGCACTTATACGCCTTCCACTAGATGTCAATAGGCTGTGAGAGGTGAAATGGAGTGTTATAGCTATTTCTATGGTCAAAAGAGAGAGCTTGGAATGACATGACCCCAAATTCCTTTGTTCAGGAAGCGCAGGAGTACATCAGCATGCTGCTCTGAAAAGCTTTGTTATAGACGGCTAAATTCTCCGGCTTGATTTTATTTGATAAATGTGACAAT
Organism: Salvelinus sp. IW2-2015; assembly: GCF_002910315.2. NCBI lineage: Eukaryota > Metazoa > Chordata > Actinopteri > Salmoniformes > Salmonidae > Salvelinus > Salvelinus sp. IW2-2015. Next base: position 30,966,759 of record NC_036867.1, on the reverse strand, counting down.
ATCATCGTAAAGTATGTTTTTTCATATAGTTTTATCAGATTTATTGAAAGTTTTTCGGGAGTTTTGAGTGTTCCGTTCTCTGCGTTTGGTGACGATGGACAGTCGCTGCCACTTGGCAAGTTTTGCTTGCTAATTCGAGAGGGAAAAAGGACATTCTCAAACCAAACAACAATTGTTCTTGACGAAGGACCCCTTGTGCAAGATTCTGATGGAAGCTCAACAAAAGTAGGACCCATTTATGATGTTATTTCCTATTTCTGTCAAATGTGTTGTGTTTCCCGCCTGTATTTTTGGCGCTGTCTCGCTATAACGTAAGCTGCATGTCGTACTAAAGTTATTTTTTAGAATTCTAACACGGCGATTGCATTAAGAACTAGTGTATCTATCATTGCTGCTGTACAACAGTATTTTTTTGTAACGTTTATGATTAGTTATTTGGTCAGAATAGGTGAGTGTCAGAAATATATCCGGAGATTCTGGAAAATATTTGCTACGTTTTCACAATGTATAACCACGGATTTCAGCTCTAAATATGCACATTTTCGAACAAACCATATATGTATTGTGTAATATGATGTTATAGGACTGTCATCTGATGAAGTTTATGAAGGTTAGTGAAATAATTAATATCTTTTGCTGGTTTTGTCGCTATCGCTACTGTTGCCTTGAATCAATGTAGTTGTGTGGTTGGCTATTGTAGTAAGCTAATATAATGCTATATTGTGTTTTTGCTGTAAACACTTAAAGAATCTGAAATATTGGGCTGGATTCACAAGATGTTTGTCTTTCATTTGCTGTACACCATGTATTTTCATAAATGTTTTATGAGATATTTAGGTATTTCAATTTGGTCTCTGTAATTGTTCTAGCTGCTTCGGTGCTATTTCCAATTGTAGCTGCAATGTAAAACTATGATTTATACCTCAAATAAGCACATTTTTCGAACAAAACATAGATTTTTGATATTAACGATGTTATAAGACTGTCATCTGATGAAGCTGTTTCTTGGTTAGTTTGGTTGGTTCTTGGTTAGTTTGGTTGGTTTTGTGCAAGCTACCTGTGCTGTGAAAAATGTCTGTGCTTTTTTGTATTTGGTGGTGAGCTAACATAAATATACGTGGTGTTTTCGCTGTAAAACATTTTTTTATTTTTTTTTTAAATCGGACATGTTGGCTGGATTCACAAAATGTTTATCTTTAATTTGCTGTATTGGACTTGTTAATGTGTGAAAGTTAAATATTTCTAAAAAATATCTTTTGAATTTCACGCCCTGCACTTGGACTGGCTGTTGTCATATGTGTACCGACACCGGGCTTGCAGCCATAAGAAGTTAACAACAAGCTACGCTGTGTTTTGGTATATTTCACTTGTGATTCCATGATTATAAATATTTGTTGTATTATTTTTGAATTTGGCGCTCTGCAATTCAGCGGTTGTTTAGGAAAATGATCCCGTAATCGGGATCTGTGCGCCAAGAAGTTAATGAAAATCCCTACCCTGACCGCTGCATCACACTTTGGGCAGCTGTGCAATAATCCTCTAGTCACACACTGGAACGTCAATCCATTGGCTGCTCTCTCTCAGCTTAGCACTGCATGAAGAGATTGGGTCTGATAGACTGGCCAATTGGATTCCTACCACAGAAATACAATTACTACAACAGACATTCCTAAGTCCTGTTCTGCGATGAGTATTGAGTAAAATTGCACTGGTCTGATGGGTCTTTAACCCTCCGAGTAATTATATTTCTGTGGACCTGCCCCTGACTCCTGAACAACTCTTTAATTATTTGTTATTCTTCTCTCTTAATTGTTTTAGGTATTTTCTTAAAATGGAAGAATTGCATTATGGGCTCTAAAAGCACAGAAACAATGTCCCCTGCATGTATACTTCGTATTTTGGCCAATTTAGTACGACATCCGGGAACTTTTGGCATACTAACTATATCTATACTATGACTAATAAGCATACTATATATTCAATTCACGTCACAAATAGTACAGTTAGTATGAGTATTCGAACACAGTTAGGCTAGCCTACAAAGAAAAGATGGCGCCAAAGAACATGGCTGACATTTTACATTCTCCCAACAAATTGTGCCATTTTGTAAATCTTTTTGTGTAACTTATTTTTTAACTYATTGTGTACATAATGTTGTGGCTACTACTGTCTCTTATGACCGGAAAGAACCTCGGGACAWCAGAAAAGCGATTACTCACTGCGGACTGGAAGAAACTTTTTCCTTTAACGAGCGATGAGAACGATATCCTGCTTTCCCTGGAACAGGCCCAGATCCACGCCTTTTGCGTGAAGAAAAGACGCCGGAAAAGTGGTTGCAGATCGGGCATCCTTCTGAAAATCCGGAGGCGAGCAAGTAAACTCCCACTGCCTTCCATTCTTCTTGCTAATCATTGGACAATAAAATGGACGACCTACGATTAAGATGATCCTACCAACGGGACATTAAAAACTAACATTTATGTTTCACCGAGACGTGGCTGAACGAAGATAAAAACAATATGGGAGCTAGCAGGATTTTCCATGCACCGGCAGAACAGAGACCTCTGGTAAGACGAGGGGTGGGGGTGTGTGTCCTTTTGTGAATAACAGCTGGTGCGCGAAGTCTAATATTAAAGAAGTCTCGGGGTATTGCTCGCCTGAGGTAGAGTACCTTATAATAAGCTGTAGACTGCACTATCTGTATTATTCGTAGCCGTCTATTTACCACCACAAAAACAAAGCTGGCACTAAGACTGCTCTCAACCAACTCTATAAAGCCAAAAGCAAAAAAGAAAATGCTCACCCAGAAGCGGCGCTCCGGGGACGTTAATGCAGGCAAACTGAAATCAGTTTTACAAAAAAAAATTACCAGCATGTCACATGTGCAACCAGGGGGGGAAAAAATTATAAAATCGTAGACCACCTTTACTCCACACACAAAGATGCATACAAAGCTCTCCCCCGCCCTCCATTTGGCAAATCTGACCATAATTCYATCCTCCTGATTCCTGCTTACAAGCAAAAACTAAAGCAGAAAGTACCAGTGACTCACTCAATACGGAAGTGGTCAGATGACGCGGATGCTACACTACAGGACTGTTTTGCTAGCACAGACTGGAATATGTTCCGGGATTCATCCAATGGCATTGAGAAATACACCACCTCAGTCATCGGCTTCATCAATAAGTGCATCGATGACGTCGTCCCCACAGTGACTGTACGTACATATCCCAACCAGAAGCCATGGATTACAGGCAASARCAGMATTGAGCTTAAGGCTAGAGTTGGAGACTAATCTGGATGCTTATAAGAAAYCCCGCTATGCCCTCAGACGAACCATCAAACAAGCAAAGCGTCAATACAGGATTAAGATTGAATCTTACTACACCGGCTCTGATGCTTGTCGGATGTGGCAGGGCTTGAAAACTATTTACGGGCTACAAAAGGGAAACCCAGACGCGAGCTGCCCAGTAACGTGAGCCTACCAGACGAGCTAAATGCCTTTTATGCTCACTTCGAGGCAAGCAGCACTGAAGCATGCACGAGAGCACCAGCTGTTCTGGATGACTGTGTGATAACGCTCTCGGTAGCTGATGTGAACAAAACCTTTAAACAGGTCAACATTCACAAAGCTGCTGGGCAAGACGGATTACCAGGGCGTGTACTCAAAGTATGCGCGGACCAACTGTCAAGTGTCTTCACTGACATTTTCAACCTCTCCCTGACTATGTAATACCTACACGTTTCAAGCAGACCACCATAGTCCCTGTGCCCAAGGACGTGAAGGTAACCTGCCTAAATGATTACCGCCCCATGGCACTCACGTCGGTAGCCATGAAGTGATTTGAAAGGCTGGTATTGGCTCACATGAACAGCATCCTCCCGGACACCCTAGACCCACTCCAATTCGCATACCGCTCCAACAGATCCACAGATGACACAATCTCAATCGCACTCCACACTAAAGGTYGACCGATTAATCGACATGGCCGATTAATTAAGGCCGATTTCAAGTTTTCATAACAATCCGTAATCGGCATTTTTGGACGTCGATTATGGCCGATTACATTGCAMTCCACGAGGAGACTGCGTGGCAGGATGACCACCTATAACGGGAGTGCAGCAAGGAGCCAAGGTAAGTTGCTAGCTAGCATTAACCTCTCTGGGATAGGCGGGACGCTTGCGTCCCACTTGGCCAATAGCCAGGGAAAATGTAGAGCGCCAAATTCAAAAAAATTATATAAAATCAAACTTTCATTAAATCATCATATGGTAAGATACCAAATTAAAGCTACAATCGTTGTGAATCCCCCAACATGTCAGATTTCAAAAAGGCTTTTCGGAGAAAGCATAAGATGCTAGTATCTGATGATAGCACAACGTAAATAAACAAGAGAGTGTAGCATATTTCAACCCTGCAGGCGCAACACAAAACGCAATAAATAAAATCATGCCTTACCTTTGACGAGCTTCTTTTGTTGGCACTCCAATATGTCCCATAAACATCACAAATGGTCCTTTTGTTCGATTAATTCCTCCATATTATCAAATTGTCCATTTATTTGGCGCGTTTGATCCAGAAAAAAACAGCTTCCAATTTGCACAACGTCACTACAAAATATCTAAAAAATTACCTCTAAACTTTGCCAAAACATTTCAAACTACTTTTGTAATACAACTTTAGGTATTTTTAAACGTTAATAATCGATCAAATTGAAGACGGGTCTATCTGTTTTCAATACAGGGGACAACAAACTAACGCTACTTTTTAGTCTTGCGCACTCTCAAACAGTACACATAACGTTACACTGATTCCAGATGGCCGTACTTCTTCATTGCACAAAGGAATAACCTCACCAATTTCCAAAGACTGGTGACATCCAGTGGAAGCGGTAGGAACTGCAAACAGGTTGATTAGAAATGTATGTCTCCAATGAAATATCATTGAACAGACAGTGACCTCAAAAAAAATTTCTGAATGGTTAGTCCTTGGGGTTTTGCCTACTACATAAGTTCTGTTATACTCACAGACATGACAAACAGTTTTAGAAACTTCAGAGTGTTTTCTATCCAAATCTACTAATAATATGCATATCTTATATTCTGGGGATGAGTAGAAGGAAGTTGAAATTGGGCACGCTATTTATCCAAAAGTGAAAATGCTGCCCCTTATCCTAKAGAAGTTAAACTTATCTTATAAAAAAMAAATCAATCTTAACATAATCAATAGTTAACTACACATGGTTGATGATGTTACTAGTTTTACTAACTTGTCCTGCGTTGCATATAATCAATGCGGTGCCTGTTAATTTATCATCGAATCACAGCCTACTTCGCCAAACGGGTGACGACTTAACAAAAGTGCAATCGCAAAAAAAGCACAATCGTTGCACCAATGCACCTAACAATAAATAATGTCTTTCTTAAAATCAATACACAAGTATATATATTTTTTTAAACCTGCATATTTAGTTAAAAGAAATGCATGTTAGCAGGCAATATTAACTAGGGAAATTGTGTCACTTCTCTTGCGTTCAGTGCAAGCAGAGTCAGGGTATATGCAGCAGTTTTGGCCGCCTGGCTCGTTGCGAACTGTGTGAAGACCATTTCTTCCTAACAATGACCGTAATTMATTTGCCAGAATTTTACATAATTATGACATAACATTGAAGGTTGTGCAATGTAACAGCAATATTTAGACTTAGGGTTGCCACCCGTTCCGTATTCCACTGAAAGAATAAATGTTTTGTTTTCGAAATGATCGTTTCTGGATTTGACCATATCAATGACCTAAGGCTCGTATTTCTGTGTGTTTATTATAATTAAGTCTATGATKTGATATTTGATAGRGCAGTCTGACTGAGCGTTGGAAGGCAGCAGCAGGCTCGTAAGCATTCATTCAAACAGCACTTTACCGCGTTTGCGAGCAGCTCTTAGCAATGCTTGTTGCACAGCGCTGTTTTTGACTTCAAGCCTATCAACTCCCGAGATTAGGCTGGCAATACTATAGTGCCTATAAGAACATTCAATAGTCAAAGGTATATAAAACACAAATGGTAGAGAGAGAAATAGTCCTATGAACCACCAGCTTTCATATGTTCTGAGCAAGGAACTTAAATGTCAGCTTTTTTACATGGCACATATTGCACTTTTACTTTCTTCTCCAACGCTGTTTTTTTTGCATTATTTAAACAAATTGAAMWTGTTTCATTGTTTATTTAAGACTAAATACATTTTATTTATGTATTATATTAAGTTAAAATAAAAGTGTTTGTTCAGTATTGTTATAATTGTCATTATTACAAATATATATATATTTTTTTAAATTACATAAMAWWTTKTAACATTTTTAAAATAATAATATTTATTATTACAAAATACAAAATACAAATAATAATAATTTWAAAAAACGTCCGATTAATCAGTATCGGCATTTTTTGGTCCTCCAATAATCGGTATCGGCGTTGAAAATCATCGACCTCTACTCCACACTGCCCTTTCTCACCTGGACAAAAGGAACACCTACGTGAAAATGCTGTTCATTGACTACAGCTCAGCGTTCAACACCATAGTGCCCACGAAGCTCGTCACTAAACTAAGGACTCTGGGACTAAACACCTCCCTTCGCAACTGGATCCTGGACTTCCTGACGGGCCGCCCACAGGTCGTAAGAGTAGGCAACAACACGTCTGCCACGCTGATCCTTAACACTGGGACACCTCAGGGGTGTGTACTTAGTCCCCTCCTGTATTCCCTTATCACCCACGACTGCGTGGCCAAACACGACTCCAAACAGCATCATTAAGTTTGCTGACGACACAACAGTGGTAGGCCTGATCACCAACAACGGTCAGACGGCCTATAGAGAGGTGGTCAGAGAACTGGCAGTGTGGTGCCAGGACAACAACCTCTCCCTCAATGTGAGCAAGACAAAGGAGCTGATCATGGACTACAGGAAAAGGCGGGCCGAACAGGCCCCCATTAACATCAACAGGGCTGTAKTGGAGCGGGTCGAGAGTTTCAAGTTCCTTGGTGTCCACATCACCAACGAACTGTCATGGTCCAAACATACCAAGACAGTCGTGAAGAGGGCACGACAAAACCTTTTCCCCCCTCAGGAGACTGAAAGGATTTGGCATGGGTACCCAGACCCTCAAAAGGTCCTACAGTTGCACCATCAAGAGCATCCTGACAGGTTGCATCACCACCTGGTATGGCAACTGCTTGGMATCTGACCGTAAGGCACTACAGAGGGTAGTGCGAACGGCCCAGTACATCACTGGTGCCAAGCTTCCTGCCATCCAGGATAGAATATATCCTATATATATATAATAAGCGGTGTCAGAGGAAAGCCCATAAAATTGTCAGAGACTCCAGTCACCCAAGTTATAGACTGTTTTCTCTGCTACAGCACGGCAAGCCAAGTCTAGGACCAAAAGGCTCCTCAACAGGTTTCTACCCACAAGCCATACCATAAGACTGCTGAACAATTCATAAAATAGCCACCGGACAATTTACATGGACCCCTCCACGCATCCCTTTTGTACACTCGCTGTGTTTGTTTGTTACCTATGCATAGTCACTTCGCCCCCACCTACAWGTACAGATTACCTCAACTAGCCTGTACCCCCGCACACTGACTCGGTACCRGTTGCCCCTGTATATAACCTTGTTATTGTAATTCTTGTGTTACTTTTATTATTACTTTTTATTTTAGTCTACTTGGGAAAATATTTTCTTCTTCTTGAACTGCACTGTTGGTTAAGGGCTTGTAAGTAACCATTTCACRGTCAAGTCTACACTTGTATTCGGCGCATGTGACAAATAACATTTGATTTGATCACATGACCAGATCCATTAGTTCAATGGTCTWCTGCAGGGCTCTCCAACCCTGTTCCCAGGGAGCTACCTTCCTGTAGGTTCGCTCTCCAACCCCAGTTGTAACTCACCTGATTCAGTTAATCAACCAGCTAATTAGGCCTCCCGGGTGGYGCAGTGGTCTATGGCACTGCATCGCAGCGCTAGCTGTGCCACCAGAGACTCTGGGTTCGCGCCCAGGCTCTGTCGCAGCCGGCCGCGACCGGGAGGTCCGTGGACCGACGCACAATTGGCCTAGCGTCGTCCGGGTTAGTGAGGGTTTGGCCGGTAGGGATATCCTTGTCTCATCGCGCACCAGCGACTCCTGTGGCGGGCCGGGCGCAGTGCACGCTAACCAAGGTCGCCAGGTGCACGGTGTTTCCTCCTCACATTGGTGCGGCTGGCTTCCGTGTTAAGAAGCAGTGCGGCTAGGTTGGGTTGTGTTTCGGAGGACGCATGGCTTTCGACCTTCGTCTCTCCCGAGCCCGTACGGGTGTTTTAGCGATGAGACAAGATACTAACAATTGGATACCACAAAATTTGGGAGAAAAAGGGGGATAAAATAAATAAAATCAACCAGCTAATTATTAGAATCAGGTGCACTAGATTAGGGTTGGAGCAAAAAAACCTACAGGATGGTAGCTCTCCAAGAACAGGGTTGGAGAGCCCTGGTCTACTGACAGCCCAACCCTCCCTTCATTCCTATAAGGGACTGACTGACTGGCCCCTAACACTGACGGCTTCCCATTTCCTAAATCAGGGCTAGGATGTGGGTTATGGAGGGTCAGCCCCACAGAAAACATGGAAAGACTTGACCAGATAGAGCTCTGTACCATTCCTGAACAAAGGGTTTAGTATTATTGCTCTGTCAACAGGTTTACACCCCTTGTTGTGGGACACCCTTAAGGCTTAGATTGGAAAGGTTTAGTTTAGACTGTCTTAAATCCAGAGAGAAAAATTACCTCTTGCTGAACAGACAGAGATACAGGACTGTCTCAAACAGTGTCACAGGATTTTTTTGCCATATTATGTTGATACCTTCAGATTAATGTCATCCCCCCCATTAATCATCATTGGGGTTAAAACTACGAAAATATTATGTTTGAAATTGTTATGTCACTGATACACTTTCCATAGAATGCCCAACATTCTGCTATGAACTACACATGAAAGCCAGGCATCTTACAACTATTAATTAGACAGTTTTCAGAGTTGTGTAATGGAAAGGTAATGCGAAACCTCTTGGATTGCAGAACTCATGTAATGTGTTCCCGGTAGTACCGACTCCTGAGCACAGATAGCTACATTTTCCTCGCACATTCCAGAGCCTGGCTGGTGGTGAGCCATTTCCCCTCCCTACAGGGACCAGAGGCTCGGCCCACGTCAACAGCTACATCAAAGCCTTTCATTTCCTTCTGTACACTATCATCATAACATCACACTGGCTACCATTATCAACACTGAGTCGATACACTACCCAGATGCACATTATCAAATGTACGCAGGGAGGAATGCAAGCAGAGAACTATTCACACAGACTTGCAGGCGACGCAAACAACACATGATGCTCTTAGGTTGGAAATGATAGAGATCTGGTTTCAGAGACACAGCTGTCATGTGGTCACTCAGTTCTTGAAAACAAGCTTCGCAATCAAAACGGTCCTCCTCCTCACACAAATACAGGGTTGGGGAATAAATGATTACATGTAATCTCACTACGAAACAACGAACCAGCTTCGTTACCAGCTAAAATATTGTAATCAGATTAGACACTTGAAAAACTAGATTACTTCTTGGATTAAATTCAGAAAGTATGTTTGTGAAAAAATATATTAATCGCACCTTTGTTTTCTCAATGACATTAAATTCAGCGTTGAAACAAGGCCCAAGTCAGAGACCACTATGATGACACACCAAATACATTTGATAGATCATTTTTGTCTTCTTCTAATGCCTAATGTAAAGTAACCCAAAAGTAACTGAAAGTGATCAGATTACGTTACCGAGTTTGGGTAATCCCCAAAAATTACGTTACTGATTACAATTTTGGACATGTAACTAGTAACTAACAGATTACATTTAGAAAGTAACCTACCCAACCCTGCATACACAGAGTACTGCCATTGACTGCAGTATAGATTTCATTTTAAAAATCTTTATAAGGGCAGGGGATAAAAGCTAAATACTTTTTTTGTTCTTGGCCAGCTGCTTTGGAAACTCCTCAGAGGGGGCAGGATGCAGAGCGAGTAACTAAGCAAGCGAGCGAGTCACAAGCTGTTCTAGGTTTGCAGTTGCGTCATGATGCTGCTAATACCAGTTCTTCATATCTGGGGCCACGTTCCCAGCCGCCACGTTCAGCAGACAGACTGAGACCGATGCGTTCACACAGACAGACAAATGCGATTACGATTGGAGCGCAGGCCTGCAGGGCCTGAGCACTATATGATTAGCTGTTATATTACAAGGGTCWACCWTCTGCACGCACTGTAGCAGGGCAGTACACTGGGGAGAGTGTGAAGCCCATCGCGTGAAGCCCATCGCACACAACAGCTTATCCACAAGGAATAATGTGTCACTTCAAYGTGGCGAGGGGATGAATGCAATGAGGGTTTGATTTGCTTGAGCAATCCTGTAAAGGAAAGGCTTGTGTTTTTGTGTCTTAGCCCAATACTGCCAAAAGCTGGTGTGTGTGTGTGTGAAGAGAACTGAAACAAGTTAGTGATACTACTGTAGGTGTGGGTGTGTGAGTATTCAACGTTGCCTTACAGCATGTTTGATTAGGGCCTCTGGATCAAAAGCTGTTCCTCGGAGAACAAGGTGAGCAGAGTGACGAGGAGCCTGATACCGGCTCAGCACTTTGCTATGTGATGAGTCAGAGCAGAGCCTGTGACAACACAGGCACATTTCCCACCCACCCTCCCTCTGACACACACCACACCCTTTTTCATACAGAGCCACCTTTACTTTTTTTAAAGAAAGTATTGCCATTATCATCCAATTCCCTGAACTTTTTTCAGTTTAGCTGTGAGAGATGGGTGGAACCAGCCTTTTTTTGCCGTCATTCAGAATGTTGATGAGCAATACTCATAAGCTATCAACTGGCAGAAATTTATAGGAATTATGAATTTCAGCTTTTTTTTATGAGAATGTGTCTTAACACATTGGCATTCCTTCTCCAACACAAACCACAACCAGGAGAGGACGTATCCTRACGCTGCTTGGTTTGTAGGTTGCCATAGTGCCTCTGCCACGGTGAGTCAGCACGTGATTCCCTCTGATAAGGTGCGGTTCAGCACAACGGGGAGGGAAAGAGCACCCGTGCCACTAAGTATAGTGTTGTAAGCGGAGGATGCTTCACTGTTGCTACATACACACACTCAGCCCAAAATACTGCCCTGTAGGTGAGGCCAATCCCGTGAAATAAACACAGACATAACCCACACACTGAGACCAAGGGCTTAACACCTGAGGGATGTAACGCAGTAACTGCTCCCCAAAATAATTCCCAAACCCTTTTCTTTGACATTGTGTAATGTGCATATTCAGCTATACTTTGCTTATRGCTACATTAGCTGATGTCAAGACTATCATGTGCACGAGTCAAATATAYGTATGYCGGTGGCACAACCGCCAATAAGGACATAGATTTATTTGAGGTTCCTTACCAGCGGAGTTAAWCCCAAAGGCCAACGGGAGAAGCCCTGACACCGGAGCAGCAGTAGCTCAGCCACAGGAAGGAAACAGGACACCWGAGGAGACGCACAACCCACTGAACTGGTCACAAGACCCTTGGCATGTTCGTGACAGTCGGGCCGTAGTAAGCCTGCTGAGAATAAACAGCAAATGTAATCCTATTTTTCATTGAGGGGAGTGAGTCGGTGTAGTCCAATTCGTATTAAAAAACTTAACACTAAATTGGTCCTTTGACCAATCACATCAGGTTTTTTCACATCAGATCTTTTTCAGAGCTGACCATCAGAAATGTGCTGCCTGTGTAAACGCAGCCCAAGGCATGTCAACTGACCTTCATTACCATGTTTAATGTTCAGTAGGACACCATAGCAAACAAATGAACATTTGTATTTCTAAATTGGGCAGGTCCAGGAAGTTCCTCCYGCTTTAGGGAAAGGGGATACCTAGTCAGTTGCACAACTGAATGCATTCAACAAAAATGTGTCTTCCGCATTTAATCCAACCCCTCTAAAATTAGAGAAGTGAGGGGGGGCTGCCTTAATCTACGTTCACGTCATTGGCGCCCGGGAGCAGTTGTTGGGGGTKAACTGCCTTGCTCAAGAGCAGAACGGCAGATATTTCCACCTTGCCGGCTCTGGGATTCCAAAACGAGCGATTTTTCAGATACTGGCCCAACGCTCTTAACCGCTAGGCTACCTGCTGCCAAGATTAGGGTTTACTCCGTTTTCAACTGTTTGGTGCCTACTGAACGTTTCCCTTGGAAATGATGGAGAACATATCTAATTATGATCAATGCCGCCACCTCACCCACCCGCATATCACCCAGTCATCCGTCCATGCTCACATACTCAGTCTTCACGTCCTCCTTCTCCCCCCAGCTGGATATTACATCTGATGCTTTCTTCTCCAGATCCCTATTTCCATTTCCTCCTGGCTAGTACACAATAGACTATGTAATACACCACTAGGGGGCAAAGTCTTCTCCGAATACAAATGAGGGCTAAAAAGGTAATCTTATGGTGAGCTATTTCCCAACATCTTTGTCCAGGTTCTTTAATTTGTACATCAGCAAACAAGCAAGCAAACACCAAGGCATAGCTTGACATTAACGCTTGTCCTCTTGTCCGGGACAAGTAAAAATATAGATTTTTGTAAAAAATATATATAAATCACAATATCAAACAATTACTCCGATCAGAATAATATTCAAATCAATTTTTCATATWAAAAATGTCTACATTTTAAAGTGTAGGTGATATGCATATCGGCTAGTCTAATGTCCAAAGCGATGCTGATATGAGGAAGGAGGCAGAAAATGTAGGCAAACTTTAATGAGACTTTTAATAACATAAATATAAGTTAAACGCCAGTCATGTTTGACAAATATAATGAAGGATAATTAACAATGTCTCAAGGCTTGATTAATATGCTATTGAAACTAGCATTTCTCATGTTCCATTGGTTTTCAAATCAACTTTATTTTATTCGCCAGCAGCCAAAGGCATAATTCTAGTCATATTAGTAACCCATGCTAGTTGACGCATCTTTAAAACTCAATTTCTTAATTTCTAAAGGATATTTTCATCTCTGTCACATTAAACAGATTGTCTCAAAAGCGTACCGCACGCAGTGTTTCCCCCATATTGCATTTTGGAACATTCATGCATAGCCTACAGCCATGTGCGCATTGTTGAGCTTATAATATGAAGTAATAAATATTTATCAACATTTTAAGCTAAACGGTCTGACCTGCTGCATCAGCCTCATTGCTGTTTATAAAAAATATATGTGCAGTGGTCCCATAACTGTCCCAGAGTCTGTTTTGGACTGTAGACATGTTTTTTCATCGTCCCAAGGATGGCGGGACGCTCTTAATTTCAAGCCCTGGAGGGAATTATTTCATAAAAACATAAGTACTTGGTTGTCATTGTAATGTTGCAATATTTTATAGGCTACCAAGGGGGGCCAACCATCCTCCAGGAGAGCCTTAAAAAAAAGCCAATAGGCAGTGTGTTGCCTATATTTTTGTCTGATTCTCTATGGTAAAAAATATGTTTTGTATTTTGTAAAGAGGACAAGACACTTGATCTTTTGGACAAGAAAAAAAATGATCTGTCCTAGGACAAGTGGCTAAAAAGTTTATGTCAAGACCTGTAAGTCTACACTGATGTGAGAGAAAAGAGCATAGCCCACTGTCATCTTATGTGCACACATAAACAGGATGACTCTCCAAAGATGGGAACTTGGTTTTGGCCTATTTATAATGTAATTAAGTCGATGTGTTGAAACGAGACAGTTATTTGCTCTCCAAGGGTTGACCAGGCTTTTCAGTAGACAGACATTTTAAAAAGCACTAGCAGGTCAGGACTACCTGACTGGAGTCATATGACCAACCATGGATATCTTCAGAGACGTAGGCACACACCAGATGCTGCGGACCAATCAGAAAGTCCCGGTGCTGCCCCCATTTTCTGGGGTCTGCTGATGCTGCACGGCAGAGCAGGGGCCAGCAGCTCTCCATCCGCTGAGCAACTTGTCAATTATTGAGCTGAACAAAGTGCTGATGAGCTGTGTGACCTGGCTGGCTGTGTGTGAAGCTCCAATAGTAGTAGTAGTCAGAACTGGCCTCATTTACCAGATGTTGAAGCTTTACTAGAAGTAGACCTATGCAGCCAAAGCATCCAGTATAGAGAATTTAGATGAAGATCAATTAATTTGGTGAAAGGCTGATGCTCCTATGTGCCAGTTATTATTTTGATGATCCAAGCAATCTTATATTGGCATTAGATGTGAGTATAATGAAATGGAGCTACAATGGAATCCTACAGAAAAGTTAAGCAGCGTTTTAGGTTTTTATCCCACTTTCACAAACCCTTTGGCAAAGACCAATGATACGGTGGGTCACACCTGACCCAACAGTCTAGCAAAACCGACCTGCAGTACGTACTGTAGGCTCTCCAATCCAGTGGACAGTCCTCTCTTTAAGTTTACTGGTCTGGATTAATTCTGCAGCCCCGGGGCTTCATCTGACCTAACCCTGCTCGATACCCGAGAGAGCTCGATCAACACTACCAATGGTGTGTCTGCCTCAGAGCTGCAGGGTGGGGAATGAGTGGATTGGACATGACAGTGTTCCCCTAGGCATGCCCTATCAGYTCTTTCACCAATCCATTGTTTTGGTACTCCCAAAAATCAAGGGGTCAATCTCTAGAGTAGAGGTAAGGCTCAAATGCAGTGATCACTCCTCCTGCCAGAGGCATTTTGACTAGCTTACACACTGAGCACTACAAGCAAAGATACTTTTGCATCTAGGCTATTTTATGGTCGTTAATAATATGATCAGTGATCATTTGGAAAGCTCCAATGATATCTTACCATCCATTTACATTTTGTATGATCACGTTTCTCAATAATCCCAGACATAATGCTAATAACGTCATGCAAAATACCAGACGGTGGCTCTAAGTGCACTGGTTGGGTCTAGGTGACAACGGTTAACTAAGCAAATGACTTAGACAGTGAATGGGAGAGTAACGTTACTGTCTGAAAATATGTGTGGACCCATATGGCATTTCAGTATTAAATGTGAATTAGGCTAGGCCTAGTCCACTCCAATATATCAATAAATGTACCCTTGTCTCATAATAGCAGCAGCAGAGTATTATGACAAAAAAGCACAGAGAACATTTCAGATTTTTCGTTGTCGTAAACTAGCGTTTAGCTCTATGGTCATACTTACTGCTGACTTTCATACTGCCAAATGCTGAGGGCTGCGGCACTGTCTTGCAGCTCTCCGCAAAGGAGGTGGTTCTGGGCCGGCCCGACATATTCCAATCCAAGATATCCCTGCTTCGTCTTCAGTCGAATCGTACTTTTTTCCCCAGTACTATTAGTGTTTTGACTTTCCCGTTCTATTAGTCTTCGATTTAAAAGAAAATCGGTAGCCAATTCCACGATAGAGGTCTGCTTCTTCTTATATCGTTCTAGCACGAGCTAGCCAGCCAGCTAGCTCGCTCGCTAGCAAACTAATTTCGGACCGGTCAGCTGTGTCAGGTCTCGAGCTGTCGTCCAGCCACATTCAGCAAGAATCTGTCATTCCTTTTATTTTGTATGTTCTTTTCACTTACCTAGGCTAACGTTATAAAGGCATTCTATAAAATAACGGCCTGAGTCAGTACATWAAAAAAAGAAACCGTAAACAGGAATAGGCTACATACAGTGGCATGAACGATAGGTCTGCTTACGTTGAATGATTCCCCAAATAAAACAATATTAGGTCCAATAGCAAATCTTCATATTCTTATATGGAGACTAAAGGATCCGACAGCACCARCCATGGCGGCTCCCAGTCTCAGACCGACCAACATTCAAATCGGACACAAATGAACAAAATTCACGATTTTAGGCCGAAAGAAACGCACGGACGTTTCTGTGACAACTTCGCCCCCATAAACACGGAAGCAATTGTCGATAGTCCTTGCTGGCTGACGGCGACGTGAAAGACTATCGCAAATGTATTTTTTTGTTGAAAATAGTCATGATACAGCTCCACTAAATCTGAAATTCTCTTTAGATTCCTTCTTTCTCTGTCTGCTACTTCTCTTTGTCAGACTACGACCAAAACAACGCAAATTACTTAAACTATTGAGTGGGTGAATCGCTTTTCACGATTTCCACTAGATAGCACAGCCACAAAGTCAAAGCGCCACTATTGTAAAGATTCATGAAAAGAAAACATAACTTTTTGGTCTTAATTTCAGGCCATGATTAGGCATACGGTTAGGATTAAAAACAGATTTTAAGAAAATACATTTTAGAAATGGGCGGGGTTYATGACTTTGTGACTGTGGTAACTAGTGACGACCCTCTACGCAAATCTTGAACTACGGGAATATCGAATTGTGCACGCTCAATCAGACGCGAGGAGGTCACGTCGACCAATCCAAAGCGAATCCATACGAAATKTGTGTAGAGAACGCAAGCCCATTGAGCGCGTTTATGTCTGTAGTCTACTGCCGCTACTGTCAAGAAAAAATATATTTAAAGGTATTTCGACATACCACATAATGGTGCAGTAGAGTGTATTCATGGGTGCCAAAGAAAGCCAGGCTTACCAAATATTTGCCAAATAAAACAAATTAAAAAACATTCCCTTTCGTTTCTCGCTTTCTTTTAATAATGTTCCGTCAATTCGCAAGTGTCTGATTCTCACCAGAGAAAGCGTCCAAGCGAGCGAAACAGCTCCCTTCTGTTTCAGTATGTGTTCCTTCTGAAAGTATTCAGACCCCTTGACTTTTTCCAAAATTTGTTACATTACAGCCTTATTCTACAATCAATCTACACAATACCCCACAATGACAAAGCAAAAAAAAAAATGTTTAAATTTATTAATTTATGTTTAAATGTTTAAATTTATAAATTTATAAAATGCTAATTTATTAAAAATAAAAAAGTGAAATATCACATTTACATAAGTATTCAGCCCCTTTACTCAGTACTTTGTTGAAGCTCCGTTGGCAGCGATTACTTCTTGGGTATGACGCTACATGCTTCGCTGCAGATCCTCTCAAGCTCTATCAGGTTGGATGGGGAGATGTTCGATCTGGCTCAAGTCCGGGCTCTGGCTGGGTCACTCAAGGACATTCAGAGACTTGTTCTGAAGCCACTCCTGCGTTGTCTACGCTTTGTGCTAAGGGTCATTGTCCTGTTGGAAGGTGAACCTTCACCCCAGTTTGAGGCCCTGAGCGCCCTGGAGAAGGTTTTCATCAAGGATCTCTCTGTACTTTGCTCCGTTCATCTTTGCCTCGATCCTGACTAGTCTCCCAGTCCCTGCCGCTGAACAACATCCCACACCATGATGCTGCCACCACCATGCTTCACTGTAGGGATGGTGCCAGGTTTCCTCCAGACGTGACGCTTGGCATTCAGGCCAAAGAGTTCAAWCTTGGTTTCATCAGACCAGAGAATCTTGTTTCTCATGGTCTGAGAGTCCTTTAGGTGCCTTTTGGCATGCTCCAAGCGGGCTGTTGTGCCATTTACTGAGGAGTACCTTCCGTCTAGCCACTCAACCATAAAGGCCTGATTGGTGCAGTGCTGCAGAGATGGTTGTCCTTCTAGAAGGTTCTCCCATCTCCACAGAGGAACTCTAGAGCTCTGGCAGAGTGACCATCGGGTTCTTGGTCACCTCCCTGACCAAGGCCCTTCTCTCCCTATTGCTCAGTTTGGCCGGGCAGCCAGCTCTAGGAAGAGTCTTGATGGTTCCAAACTTCTTCCATTTAAGAATGATGGAGTCCACTGTGTTCTTGGGGACCTTCAATGCTGTAGAAGTGTTTTGGTACCCTTCCCCAGATCATGGCTTGGTTTTTGCTCTGACATTCACTGACAGGTGTGTGCCTTTCAAAATCATGTCCAATCAATTGAATTTACCACAGGTAGACTCCAATCAAGTTGTAGAAACATCTCAAGGATGATCAATGGATACAGAATGTTCCTGAGCTCAATTTCGAGTCTCAAAGCAAAGGGTCGGAATACTTAATAATGTATGTCTGTTTGTTTTTTTATATACATTTGCGAAAATTTCTAAAAACTTGTTTTCGCTTTGTCATTATGGGGTATTGTGTGTTGATTGCTGAGTTTTTTTTTTTTTTTAATCAAATTTAGAAAAAGGCTGTAACGTAACAAAATGTGGAAAATACTCTCTGAAGGCACTGTATCTGATGCTGTCTGGACCAAAAGAGTATGTTGCCGCCGTAGCATCTGATTGATGCCAGCAAGCATTTGGCCTCCCTTGATAAAATAATTAGCCAATCAGCATTGAGCTAAGCTCAACTGTGGGTTGTCCTGGTGCAGAAAAACGCCCCCCAAGAGAGGCCAGTTTGGATTTGGCTTTACACCAATAAATCGGCCATTTCCTAAGCCATGGATGGAGATGGGGAGTTGGACTTAATTCTMTGTACAGGCCAATGATTGTGATGGTGATTCTGATCTAACCATGAATTAATATGTTTTGCCACTGGCCTGAGACAATTGAAGTTCAATATGTGGCCTACATGTAGCCTAGTTAGCTAATTTAGCAGGTTCATTGTTGCCCATGCGAGAAAGTTAGGCTAGCAAGCATTTTAGCTAGGTAGCCTATGACAACAAAAACTAAAAGTGTACTGTATGACAGAGCCATAGATCGTTTTGCCAACATGAAAGAGGAGGATAGCATTGGTGTTCAACTAGTTTATAAGTAGGGTGTTTTTACTTRCGCACACACACAGAGAAATAAATCAGTACCATGGACTACCACATGATATTTAGCTAAATTGATTGGACCAGTGGCRACCCGTCATTCAGGGCAGAGCCCCACCTGTTTAGCTATAAGAAAAATATTTTTAAAAACATGTCATTAATACATTTCACATATCARTTCGCGAACAGTGTAAAAAAAACAAAAGAACTTTGAGTTAATAAAGCCGCATACAAACMTGGTCTTTTTTTTGCTTTCTTGAGTAAGGCAGCTCCAAAATGCAGGCRTTTTAGCCTAGCTCAGTGCTTTCTGTGGTGGTGGGGCAGCCAACGGAAAATACGGAGTGTAGGGGTTGATAATGTTCTCTAGTTGCGCCGTAATTGGCTCAGTGTTCTGTCACTCATGGGGACACTACGTCACAGCAAGCCCCCTGGTTGCTGCCATAGACTTACATTAGAAGTGCCCATCCAAGAAGACTCAAGGTCATTAGCCACAGATAAAATTACATCAGATCACGTTATGTCTACCATAGCTTTGATTGGACTGATCATGTCAACATCATACTTTCAAAATCTTAGCTAGCAAGCTAGCAGTAATCATCATGCATCAAGTCGGCAATCTACTGGCAAATTGTTTTCAAACCTTGTCATATGAAGAGAAATGTTCATTGGTCATACACATTACACAACAAGTTGGAAATCACAAATTCAACAATTAGTGCTAAGGCACCACTGCAGCCCCCGGTTCGATCCCAGGCTATGTCACAGCCGACTGTGACCGGGAGACCCATGAGRCGGCGCACAATTAGCCCAGCATCGTCCGGGTTAGGGGAGGGTTTGGCCGGCCGGGATGTCCTTGTCTCATTGTGCTCTAGCAACTCCTTGTGGTGGGCTGGGCGCCTACAAGCTGACTTCGGTCGTCAGTTCTACAGTGTTTCCTCCAACACAGTGGTGGAGCTGGCTTCCGGGTTCAGCAAGCAGTGGGTCAAGAAGCAATGCGGCTTCGCTCTCGACCTTCACCGAGTCCGTAGGGGAGTTGCAGCGATGATACAAGATCGTAACTACCAATTGGATATCACGAAAAAGGGGGTACCGCTTTAGAGCAGAAAAGTTTCAATACATTGGCCATGCTGTCAATCCAGCATGACTTCTGCCGCGTTTTAAACAACTGGAAACTCGGAACTGGGAAATCTCAGACTTCAGTGAGTTCAAGACAACTGGGAACTCGGATAAAACTAGCTCCGACTGGGAAAATACAGAAAATAATTTTGAACGGTCATCCAACTCGGAATTCCAAGTCGGGATTTCAGGCCTCTTTCTAGAGCCCACAAGAAGGACCGCCGTGCCACCTTCCTGTTCAAGTAACCACAGGACAACAAGGTGAGTCCAAAAATGTATTGTATGCTGCTGCATAAATTATGCAATATGCCAGGGAGATATGCATACTGTAACCAAGAAAGTAGTACTAAGTGTATGTTGTGTAGTAAACTGTTAGTAGCCTATGTGCCTCACCCTAATAATTTGGTCCCTTTCCTCCCTCATAACTTAGCCTACTGTTCTGACTTGATGGTGCACATGTAGCCTAAAGCCTGTTTTAGAGAAATGTAATCATCAAATATTGTAATAGCTTTCATTGTCTGATAATGTGCCCCCTTTATTTATCCTACGTTTCTGACTTGGTGTACAGGGAGAATACTGTAAAAACGGACCATGTTCTGAATTCTGTCCCTGTACATTTCAAAAGTGCTGAACAAATAGTTCTATTGACTACGTCCATCCTAGCTTGCTTAGTAATGTCTTAATCAAAATTACGGATTGCCCCTAATCCGCTCATCTTTCCCTTATGCCATAGTTTGTACATCTCAAATGTCAGTAGAAACCACATTTATTTAAGCAAGTCAGCCATATCAGCAATGTTTTTTTTAAAGGCAGTAAAGGAGGCTGAATGAACTGTTTCACTGCCAGACAAGGTTCCGCTGGTAGAAAGGTGTAGCGGTGGTAAGGATTCACTCCATGGTGCGGCGGCTAGGAAAAAACTCCTAGAAAGGCCAAAACCTAGAAGAAACCTAGAGAGGAACCAGGCTATGAGGGGTGGCCAGTCCTCTTCTGGCTGTGCGGATGGAGATTATAACAGAACATGGCCAAGATGTTTCAAATGTTC
>NC_036867.1:30904807-30944533 GCF_002910315.2 Salvelinus sp. IW2-2015 | reverse complement strand
ACTGGTTGAAACAACGTTGATTTCAACGTCAATTCAATGAAATTATGTTGAACCAACGTGGAATAGACGTTGAATTGAAGTCTGTGCCCAGTGGGCTACGCTTCAGAGCTCTGTAAATGTAAAAACACTATAATGAGTAGACCTACTGAGTAGACCTAAAGGCCTGACTTTACTGCAGCAGTCCACCCAAGTGAAAATATAGAGTAGGTCTAATCAGCACCACTTAAAAGCAGGTGCCCACCCATGATTTTATTAGGCTATAAATTCTTGGCGGAGTTTTCCCTCTGTGGATTTTGCAGTACTCCCGGTTGGGATTGGAGATCCTCCTGGCATTTAAAAATGTTGATGGATATGATTTATGGAACTCGTTGCTGCCCTGGCTCCATAATGACTCAGCAGGAATCCCACTCAATTACCTACACACATGGAGCTAAGCACCTAGTTACTGTGCAGAAGAGCCTCCTCACTCAAACTCAGTCTCATCTGCATCTTGCAACACCTGGCAACACAATAGTCTCTCGGCAAGCCAACAACTAAAATACAGCAAATCTACCACTTATTGAACACTTTATTGAAATAGTGTGTCTTAGAGCATCAATCAACCTTGTCTCAATATACACTGTCCCATTGAACACTGACATAACTTGCCCGAAATCAAAATCATTATAGAACATTGTAGAGCCATCAATTTTGTTTTAGATTTTCTGCCATACTCCAGACAATGATTCTTTGTTTGTTAAGGTGTCAGTTTCCATATATCTATCAAATATAAATGTGACGTTACGAATATACAAGCAATATTGCAGGAAATACATTTTTAATACAAATGCTGTTTGTGAAAATTTACTGGGAAGGTCAATCCAAGATTTTTTTTATTCATGAATTCAAGACTTTCTGCGTTCCATTAGTCGTGTCCTGAACATCAAAAAACCCTCATATTAATTTCCCAAGTGTTTTGCTTGATGGAATACCTGTCACCTCTAAAATGATGACATGTCATTGTGACCAGAGCTTAGCAATTAGCCATTAGCTTTTCAACACATTTAGCTAAAGGTGGTGAGAGAACTTTTTATTAAAAAAAAAAAAATTGCGGGGGAGTTTAAAGAGAGATGTGTTGATGATGATGATAGCTGGAGGCACTGTGTTGCTATGAAGGCAACAGCTACATCCATTACTTTACCCTGATGCTCCCTTCTACACCTGCATTGCTTGCTGTTTGGGGTTTTAGGCTGGGTTTCTGTACAGCACTTCGAAATATTAGCTGATGTACGAAGGGCTATATAAAAGAAACTTGATTTGATTATATCAACACACCGCTACTGTAACGGTGGAACCAGGTAGGCTACATGAAGGATGTAGACATGAAGGGTGATGGTGCACCAGCCAGACTGCGCTAGTGGAATGATGTTTCTGTACTACATCATTCTTTAAATACCTTGTAGTCTGAAAGATAATCCAGAAGTAAACTGTGTAGTTTATTACCCTGATATATTCATTCATCCATTCATTGTCCATTCTGGTGTGAGTAGACCCTGAATTACTTCAGGTAAGCTTAGTATGAGTAACAGGCAGGTTGATTGGTTTCCTCTTTGCGTCCTCTTCAAGGATGACAGATGCGGGACACATTAAAGTTTAATGGAAAATCTTAAGGGAGAGAAATGTTCTTATCATTATGCTACAGATTATAAATGGCATGGGACACAGGCTAGCTAGACCATTTATGGTGGCATTGTTGGCAAACACATCTGGACTTGGACAACAGGATCATTTAAACTAGAAGAAATATTAGATTTAGATGCGTGATTTTATTTAGTTATCCAATGTGTAATAGGCCCTATGAAAACAATTACATACATTCCCACTGACCAAGAAATCCAGTCGATCTAAGATTCAAGTGCTGTAAACGCACATGCTCATAACCCACAGCAGCAGCGGGCTATATTTATGTCTGTCTCTAAGGCTGGCTCTTGGCGATCATAATTCAGCACAAAAAGTCTGCATCCATAATGGGAGCAGTCAGGGTAAAGTAATGGATGTAGCTGTTGCCTTCATAGCAACACAGTGCCTCCAGCTATCATCATCATCAACACATCTCTCTTTAAACTCCCCCCGCAATTCTTTTTTTTTTTATAAAAAGTTCTCTCACCCACCTTTAGCTAAATGTGTTGAAAAGCTAATGGCTAATTGCTAAGCTCTGGTCACAATGACATGTCATCATTTTAGAGGTGACAGGTATTCCATCAAGCAAAACACTTGAGGAAATTAATATGAGGGTTTTTTGATGTTCAGGACACGACTAATGGAACGCAGAAAGTCTTGAATTCATGAATAAAAAAAATCTTGGATTGACCTTCCCCAGTAAATTTTCACAAACAGCATTTGTATCTAAAAATGTATTTTCCTGCAATATTGCTTGTATATTTCGTAACGTCACATTTATATTTGATAGATATATGGAAACTGACACCTTAACCAAACAAAGAATCATTGTCTGGAGTATGGCAGAAAATCTAAAACAAAATTGATGGCTCTACAATGTTCTATAATGATTTTGATTTCGGGCAAGTTATGTCAGTGTTCAATGGGACAGTGTATATTGAGACAAGGTTGATTGATGCTCTAAGACACACTATTTCAATAAAGTGTTCAATAAGTGGTAGATTTGCTGTATTTTAGTTGTTGGCTTGCCGAGAGACTATTGTGTTGCCAGGTGTTGCAGATGCAGATGAGACTGAGTTTGAGTGAGGAGGCTCTTCTGCACAGTAACTAGGTGCTTAGCTCCATGTGTGTAGGTAATTGAGTGGGATTCCTGCTGAGTCATTATGGAGCCAGGGCAGCAACGAGTTCCATAAATCATATTCCATCAACATTTTTAAATGCCAGGAGGATCTCCAATCCCAACCGGGAGTACTGCAAAATCCACAGAGGGAAACTCCGCCAAGAATTTTATAGCCTAATAAAATCATGGGTGGGCACCTGCTTTTAAGTGGTGCTGATTAGACCTACTCTATATTTTCACTTGGGTGGACTGCTGCAGTAAAGTCAGGCCTTTAGGTCTACTCAGTAGGTCTACTCATTATAGTGTTTTTACATTTACAGAGCTKCTGAAGCGTAGCCCACTGGGCACAGACTTCAATTCAACGTCTATTCCACGTTGGTTCAACATAATTTCATTGAATTGACGTTGAATCAACGTTGTTTCAACCAGTGTGTGCCCAGTGGGAGGTGTCAGTCAGTGAAACAACTAGGCTTTACATAGACAGGCCTTGGTATTTATGCAGTGGCAGGACCTGAGGAATACTTTCCCAGCATGCCATGCAGRCTCTTTGTGAGGCTGTTCAATAGAGTCAAAGCATAGTTGCTACCAGGGGCTCAACTTTGGTTTTAGAAGTGGGGGGGGGGGACATTTTATTATTATTTTTAAAATAATATCCCTGACCACTCGGAGGCGTCTGCATGGTCCTAAAGTACACCGTAGCCTCGTTTTGTATCACATTCCAATTATAAAACTGTGGGGGACAGAAATGCAATTTCAGAATGTGGGGGGGGGGACATGTCCTGCCCCCAGTGAAAGTTGTGCCCCAGGTTGCTACAATCCTTTCTCCTGCAATGTCTGTGTGCTCCTCATTCCTCTTTCCCTCTGTATCTTGTCAGAGAATATTAATTATGTAATTTGGGAAACTCATAACAAAGCACCGTAATGACAGGTTCTTTTCACMGAGTCGTACAGCTAATTTACCATTGGTTCATGTTCAAGGACAAGAATAAGAACCCAAKTCAACACAAGGTACATTCTTTTTCAGGTGCTATGATCTTTTTTTCTCTTGATTGATCCAGAAAGACTGGAGGACATATGCTAGAGACATGGCTCTTCTTGACACTGCGCGTGGAGATGTAGTTTTTGTTAAACAATAGGGAAAACCTCCTCTTCTTACAACTCACAAGATCAAACCATTGACAGGTAAAGGGTCTGGATCTGACAACACGTGGTCTGTCGAGCTGCAACTTTACRGTGGTGGTGTC
This sequence comes from Salvelinus sp. IW2-2015, assembly GCF_002910315.2. Taxonomy (NCBI): domain Eukaryota; kingdom Metazoa; phylum Chordata; class Actinopteri; order Salmoniformes; family Salmonidae; genus Salvelinus; species Salvelinus sp. IW2-2015. The sequence continues at coordinate 30,940,510 of NC_036867.1, read as the reverse complement.
ATGACTCCTTTACACCACAAGAGGGCATTATTTACTCAGCTTTCCATTCATTGAAGTCCTGGATACAACATAAGAGGAAACGTGATAGGCTACTACAGTTATGGGAATTACAACGTTACTCAGACGACAGCAATATGATCCAATTCACACACCTGTCAATATAACACGTTGTAATCCCTACTGCCTCTGATCTGGCGGACTCACTAAAGACAAATRCTGCATTTGAAAATGATGYCTGARKKTTGGAGTGTGCCCGTCTGTCCGTAAAGAAAAAAAAGTTAATCATGCTGTCAGGTTTGCTTAATATAAGGAAATTGATGTATAGCATTAACTTTTTTATTTTGAAGTATGGCAATTGAGTACTTTTTTTCACCACTGTACTTAAGTACATATACTTTTAGACTTCTACTCAAGTAGTATTTTACTGGGTGACTTATACTTTACTTGAGTMATTTTTTATTAAAGGTACAGTATCTTTACTTTTTTTAATCAATTATGACAATTGAGTACTTGTTCCACCACTGATTTTACACATTAAGTTTAAAATGTCACGTAACATGTCCCGCCCACTGTAGTCAGCACATTCTCATATATGCAGTTCTACACATTCATAGTGCTGTCTTATCTATAGAAACTCATAGATAGATGACCTCAGGTATCTTTATGAGACATACCATCTTCAACTATCTTCCCACGCAGCTGCCTCCCAGTTGAACACTACTGAAAAAAAGTGCCCAGATAGATGTACTGTACTTCAGCCCAGACACAAATGTGACAGTATTGCTTTGGAATGCATAAATGAAGCAATTCAACTCCATAATGAGATAACAGTTCCCTGATATCAGAATTCTACAGTTCCAGGAGTTGATTAACGTTAATGGTGAGAGCCTTCGATGGGTAGTTTTACAGAAGAAGCAAGGTGTTATTTTTCATTTATACAGTTGTCTTTGGACTTCCCTTGGCCACCTGCGACTTCTATCCTCACCCCTTCAAATTAGAAGACATGGGGATTTTTTTTCTCACTCACCTATAAGTATATCGCAATAGAGACATGTCATCATACAACTGGCACTGCCACTTCAGTTCTGTAGGGTTGAAGAGTGCAAGCCAGGCACAGAGAAATTGAGATTTTTGCAAGCGCATTCAGAGCAATCTCTTTATCCGCAGGAGTACCACCCAATTAAGAGCCGTTTAAGAACACGGTAAAGGGATGGCCACGGTATCAGATTATGAATGCTTCATTTGTTGTTGTTGTTGTCGTCGTCTTACATGTTCATCAACAATATGGAAGACAAAATAACTTAACTGAAATACAGTCATGTGAAAAAGTAAATACACCCTTTGGAAAGTGGTCTTTTAATTAATWMATTTTTTACATATTTGTACACATGGATATTTTTGCAAAATTCCAACCACATTCATTGATAAAGGTAACCCAATTTAACAAATCACACAAAAACATTTACTTTGAAAGTGTTAGGCAATTAAAATAAACAAAAATGGAATTTCCATRATGCAGAAAAMAATGTGTACACCCCTACCTAAAATGGCTAAAATTAGGATCAGGTGCACCAAAMCAGGTGACAATGATTAGGAAATCATTAGAGAGTACCTTGGGAGGGTCCAGCCTTCCGTAAAGATTAGAAACTTGGTCTGGTTTGGTCTTAACCATATGGGTGTGTGGTAACACATCATGCAAAGATCAAAATACCTATCCGAGGCCCTCAGAAGAAAGATTATTGATGCCTGTGTGTCACGTCCGTCATAATGATTGGACCAAGGCGCAGCGTGGTATGTTTCCATCCTTTTATTTWGAATAGAAAACTCAAAGGGGAAAACAATAACGYGAATAAACGAAACATGACGCTCAACACTAGTGCTCACAGGCAACTAGAAGACATGGGGAAATGGTTAYCTAAATATGATCCCCAATCAGAGACAACGACAAAAAGCTCTCTATGGTCAGGACATGACACTGTGAGTYTGGGAGGGTTTACAAATCAATTTCTAAGCAATTCGAAGTACATCGTTCCACTATCTGACAGATCATCTACAAATGGAGAAAATTCCAGACGACACCTGAGCAAAGACCAAAACTACTGGGACAATGTGCTCTGGACAGATGAGTCAAAGGTAGAGTCGTTGGCCGCAATGCTAAATGCCATCTTTGGCAAAAAATAAACACTGCCTTTGAACAGAAGAACATCATACCAACTGTAAAGCATGGAGGCGGTGGCGTTATGGTTTGGGGCTGCTTTGCTGCCTGAGGGCCAACTTTAACGCAACCTGGACACAGAAATAGAATAAAATGAAACAAAAACAATATCATGAAATACTACACTTTTTTTTATGAATGAAAGTACATCATGCTAAATTCTTCACATTGGAATAATTATTGCCACGGGTATGAACAGCTAGATGTGGTAGATGTTCTTTGCCATTCTGCCATCAGATTTGCACCGATGCTCTTTTATAGGACACATCACTGCAGTCTATACTCTTCTGTAGACTGGTCATCTCTGCATAACTGTCGCAAGACCCACTGGTTGATGTTTATTTATAAAACCCTCTCAGGCCTCCCTCCCCCTATCTTGAGATATCTATTGTAGCCCTCATCCTCCACCTGTTCTGCCAGTCACATTTTGTTAAAGGTCCCCAAAGCACACATCCCTGGGTCACTCGTCTTTTTGTTCGCTGCAGCTATTTTTTTTTATTTTTATCATTATTTTACCAGGTAAGTTGACTGAGAACACATTCTCATTTGCAGCAACGACCTGGGGATAGTTACAGGGGAGAGGAGGGGGATGAGCCAATTGTAAACTGGGGATTATTAGGTGACCGTGATGGTTGAGGGCCAGATTGGGAATTTAGCCAGGACACCGGGGTTAACACCCCTACTCTTACGATAAGTGCCATGGGATCTTTAATGACCTCAGAGAGTCAGGACACCCGTTTAACGTCCATCCGAAAGACGGCAACCTAAGAGCAAGTGTCCCCAATCACTGCCCTGGGGCATTGGGATCTTTGTTTAGACCAGAGGAAAGAGTGCCTCCTACTGGCCCTCCAACACCACTTCCAGCAGCACCTGGTCTCCCATCCAGGGACTGACCAGGACCAACCCTGCTTAGCTTCAGAAGCAAGCCAGCAGTGGTATGCAGGGTGGTATGCTGCTGGCATTCCAGTGACTGGAACCAGCTGCAACAAACACTCAAACTGGACAGTTTTATCTCAATCTCTTCGCTCAAAGACTCAATCATGGACACTCTTACTGACAGTGGCTGCTTTGCGTGATGTATTGTCTCTACCTTCTTGCCCTTTGAGCTGTTGCCTGTGCCTAATAATGTTTGTACCCGGTTTTGTGCTACTACCATGTTGTGTTGTTGCCATGTGTTGCTGTCATGTGTTGCTGCCATGCTATGTTGTCTTASGTCTCTTTTTATGTAGTGTTGTCGTGATGTGTGTTTTGTCCTATATTTTTATTTATTTTTAATCCCAGGCCCCCCGTCTCCGCAGGAGGCCTTTTGGTAGGCCGTCATTGTAAATAAGAATTTGTTCTTAAAATGACTTACCTAGTTAAATAAAGGTTCAATACATAAAAAAAAAAACAGCATTATCTTATGTATCCAGTTAACAGAACTCATATCATTGATACACTATGTATAAAATAAACAGAATATATAAATATTCATTTCAATTTATTCAAATAAATGATCAAACAAACATTTAATTCACAGTACAAGCTCTGGATTAGTCTCTTTGAACAAGAAATCACATTAACATACACATCTTTCCCCTTGGTTAGTAACAACAAAAATGGTTGTTTTGTGAGGTAAGGGAAGGCATTAATGCATGGTGTGTAAATGTGACAGAGACTACTGTATATTAGGACTGCATGTGCGAGCAGCCAAAGTGTCAACAGAAGTATGACGATTAAAGKGTAACTTAAGAAGAGAGGTGATTTAAAACAAGCATGAAACACATTCTGTGTTTCTGAATCTATATTGTAAAGAAAATCAATTTTACATACAATTCATTCATCCCTTCATGTTAACACAGAAACTACAAACTGAGGATGTACATGAAAATACATTTGATGAGTGCTCTACAACAAAATCAGTACTCCATAAGCTTCAGTTAGATGTTTAAAACACTACGGCTCGAAATATCAACAATAAACTGTGGTTAATATACGTTACAATCAGTCCTTGAGGAATCCTACATCTCATGTTGAAAGTGGCACTGTATTGTAGGTGAACAGCTCAGTGTCAGTGTTTATCGTGTTTGGCACAGGAGAAGTTGGGTTAGTCAGGTCAGTTGGGAGTCATGGAAACTGTCCATCATCCAGTATGTGTGTCAGTGAACTCGAGGTCCTTTCACTTTCTTCTATCCCAGGAGCACTCTCTGCAGCCTGTTGGCCGACACGCACTTCTCGTCCTCCGACTCAGCGTCGCTCTGCGGGTTGGAGCTGCAGGGAGAGGTGCATTCTGGGGAGCACAGGTAGTGCATGAAGGGTAGCCGATACTTCCCGCAAAAGTCCACAAACTTGATGTGCCTCACACACGAGTCAAAGTACACACCTGAGAGGAAGAAGTAGCACAACAATATGAGAGCAATAGAAATATCTCAAGGTGTGATTTTATTTACAAAGAATGTTTTATTTGAATTTTTCCTCAAATTATTGAGGAGGACCAGCCTTCTCTTCCTCCCTGGACGAGCCTCCTCTGATCCACTCACAAATACTAGTACATAAGTATATAACTTAAACCTGTCCMCTCTCCTCCACTTACCGGTACATTTAGGGTTGGGACACTTGCTGGCCAGGTCCAGGTAGTGCACCAGGTTTCCAGGCAGGTCATTAGGGTTGTAGTGCAGGTTGCGGGACTTGATGGTCCGTCCGGCCAGCTCCAACAGGGAGGGAGGGTCGTAAGTCATGTCCTTGATGAAGCGGACCACCAGGGGGTTGCCGCGGAGACTGAGCTCCTGCAGGTGCACCAGGCTGAGGATCTCCCGTGGTAGGTAGGTAAGTAGGTTGTTATGGAGACTGAGGCAGCGCAGGGAGTAGAGTCTACAAACAGACATATTCAGACATGACCGTGAATCATGGCTTTAGCTCAGCAGGCTAACACAGTCTTATGACACACAGGAGACCTAAGTAAAACAACAACAAAAAACTGTTGGTCACATGAGCAAATTAAAAGTAAAATCAGTGTTTCTCCTATGGGATGGCCCTCACCTTGTGAGTTGGGGGGGTACACTCTGTATCCGGTTGTCACAAAGGACCAAGTATCTGAGACCGCGAAGGTTGGCCAGCTCTGGGGGGATGGAGATGATGAGGTTCCCACCCAAATAAAGCATCTCCAGACTGCATCAGATCAGAGAAAAGTGTTTTTCTTCACACTTGGAATGACAGGGAACATTGCTAAATTAACATACAGATATAGGATCTTAAATTGAACCAGTTTTCTACAGCCCCCCAAAAAATCATGTGGATTATATAATGCACAATGTTCAAAGGTCAAGATTGGCCAAACAGTTTGAGTCTAAATACAGAAGAAGCATGTTGAAATTCCAGGGTTCAAAGATCCCGGAGGACAGGCTAGGCTGTATTGGACTGAGTGATCGGTTTGTTTTTGGAGAACCGCTGTGATAATTTTACACACACACTACACTCTTGAACACCTCCAGAACACCTGCCAACTTTCTCTGATCAAGCTGACAACAGAAGAAAGAGAGAGGAGATAGAGGGAGCATTCAGAATTTAACTCCAGTGTTTGACAATTTTATGTCAACGGAAGATATACAGAAGAGGTGAGATGATTGTAAAAATAACTCTGAAACGTCTTCTCTTTTTTAGAAAGAGATCGAGAGAGAGAGAGAGAAAGAGAGATCCTATGATAGAAACGTCAAGAGGGAAGGCCTTGTGATGCAAAGCACAGCTGCTAACTTAGCTACAATACAGTCTGAAGGATGCTGTGGGCTTTTGGACCTTTTGAAAAGGTCCAATGGACCTTTTCATCTTGTCTTTATTCTATAACTTATTCTCCACTCTGTTCCAAATCCTGAACCCCCATGTTCCTCTCACKGTGCCAGTCCCCCACTGTGGTAAGGCAATATGTCAAATGACCTGATTTTGTAACATGGCACGCAGCCAGCCAGACAAGCTAAGCCACACTGATGAGCCGACTCCAAAGAAGTGTGTCAATGCAGCACCAAGATGGAGACTATGGACTCCTGTACCATCATGCAGGACATGATCAGGAACCACATGCTCATGTGGAACCTATCTAGGTGAATACAGCAACAGTATTGATTTTATGCAAACTTATTTGCCCGTTATCTTAACCCTCACCATCTAGTTCCTGAATGCACACTATGAAATTACGGCTGCAGTACTGGAGGCCCAGTCATTTCATTAAGACAGCAACAGAGCTTATTATTCTAGCCTACTACTACATAATGGTTATTATGAGCATGCTATTATCAGGTAGGGCGGCAGGTAGCCTAGCGGTTAAGAGTGATGGGCCAGTAAGTGACAGGTTGCTGGTTTGAACCCTTGACCTAGGTATACAATCTGTCGATGAGCCCTTGAGCAAGGCACTTAACCCCAATGGCTCCTATCAGTCGTTCTGGATAAGAGTGTATGCTAAATTACTCAAATATATATGATAAGGGCAACATAACCTTGATATGGCAATTTCTTTATTCACATTTGAGTGTCCCAACGTTGGGTTATTAGAAGCTAAGAGTTGATAAGCTCAGAAGCTTAAAAGCTCATCTAACTTTCAACAACCTCACTTCGTCATGCATAGCTGTGTACAGATAGTTGTTTGTTAAAAGTCCCCCTTTATATTAAGTGGCTATAAAAACCTATGATTATATATATGGTAATTAACGTTACATGGGGTACTACAGTGTAGGCAGTTAGTTGCATTGTAACAAATACCGTTAGCCTAAATTGTTACCGCTATAATGTATCGGTATTCTTACCTGGTAATATTTTCTATCTCTGCGGGGATAGCTTTGAGTCTGTTACCCCCAAGAGACAGATACTTTAATCGCTGGAGTTTTAGGAACTGAATGGGCACCTCTTCAAACATGTTCCCACTGAAGTTCAATGTGTCTATCTGCATGGACCCAAATTCCTTTGGGAACGAAAATTCGTTCAAACGGTTGTTCTTGGCTATGAGTGTTTTGAGGTTTGACAAACGTTGAATGTCCTCACAGAGAACAGTTAATCCATTGTTGCTTATATCCAGAACTTCCAATTTGGAAAACAGACATACCGAAGCAGGAAACACTGTCAGTCGGTTGTTATACAGGTAGAGTTGTTGGGTCACTCTCCTCCGTTCGTCACCGACAGTGTCCAAATTTAAATTCTCCAGGTTCAGATGGGACATGTCCAAAATGCAACCCCCCTGATCAACTGTTGCAAATAGCTCCATATTCAATACCAATTGCTATCCACCTAGTTCAAACATATGAATGAATTACAATGTGATTTTACAAAGTATAAGCTCTTTCAGCACTGATCACGACCGTATAAAGCCTCTTTATGCATTCTGCTCATGTGCAAATCYTTTTCCATTAAAGACAGGCACACGCACAGCTGTTACATTTGCATCAAGTTCACATGTAGTCGGTATTATAAGGCTGGTCAAGCTTTGGATTCTCCGCCCCCAGTTTAAATTAACCCGTGCATGCCTGCTTGCTCTGGTGCCACAGGTCTCCATGTCCAGAAATCAAGTTTGCGCGTGTGTGGATGCTTTGTAAATGTTTTCACGCTGAAATATATGGTCAATTAACTTTGCAATAGGAAACCACAGCTCTCATTTCTATTAGCCTATGAGGAACCATATCTAATATTTTGTAATATGCCCTACTAGTTTTAGTGGTAGACCTTATTGTCACAAAGGTCTGGAGACATGTGAAATCATAAAATACATGTGCAATGATACAATGACCAATATAAACTGGGTGGTTTGAGCCCTGAATGCTGGTTGATTGGCTGAAAGCCGTGGTATATGAGACAGTATACCACGGGTATGACAAAACATTCATTTTGTACTGTTCTAATTACATTCGTAACCAGTTTATAATAGCAATAAGGCACCTCGGGGGTTTGAGGTATATGGCCAATATACCACGGCTAAGGGCTGTATTCAGGCACTCCGCATTGCGTTGTGGTTAAGAACAGTATTTAGCCGTGGTATATTGACCGTATACCACACCCCCCCATACCTTATAGCTTAAGTATCCAAAGAACACACGCATGAACACACACATTCAGTCAAAAGTGTATCAGTAAAAATGTGCTTAACCATTCCAGTACGTCTATTAAATGTATTTATTGACATGTATAAAGCTTGCATACCTTTTTGACAGTACAGTAGTGTTAATAATCAACAGGGAGTAAATGTTTTATTGAAAGTCTACTGTAACAGCGAACAACGTGAGCTGGTATTATTCTAAAAGTGAGACAATAAAACATTACAAACAAAAGAAACACAGGCTTTTAACTTCAATTAGACCATCCATTTGGCATGGTTTCATAGTGTCAGTCATTGCTCTAAGAGAACGACAGCAGGATGTCCCATAGGTCTTAGTGGAAAATTTAAGGCACTGAATACCACACATTATAAAGACATTGAAGTGAGATCCACCACATTCAAATATCGACATGCAGGACATACAGCTCTGAACAAAGGAAGGAAAGCTCAAGTCTAAGCTGTGAACCTACTTTCTAAAAGTTACTACACATACTGTACTTCARGTATCTTGCATTTGAACTTTGGTTTAAGTAATGCCATCTAAAATGTGTTTTTTTTTAGAGGTTGTTTTGGCAGTTTTCCCTATCCTTGTGCCTAACAAAGTCATCCAMTCCAAGCACCTATATCCYGAGAGACCGACATGCGTCAGCTTCCAAAAGAAACGGATTGCAGTGCTGTTGGCAAAGCATGCACAGATGATGTATGTCTCAGACGGACCAGACAATTGTGTATTTCAAACTAGTAGGAGGGACCCATAGCACTGGAGTACTTGTGTTATCAAGTACTATTAGTTAGTCCATATCTGCAGCATCCTCGAAATATTTCCCCCTGAACATTCTACAATTGATCAACTTTATTGCTGGGTTTGAGGAGACACAGGCGTTATCACAAACAAAAACAAGCACCATCTATGTGGTTTGGTAGCCTGGATCCATACTGAATTCTTCAGTTTCACTTCACAATCCTAAAAAGTATCCAGGCTAGTGTTTTGGCATTAGATTCATTTTATGGCGTAATAACTCTACAACCTCATGATAGAAAAGCCATTTGTAAATAGATGAACAACATTACCTCATCAGTGTAGACACGTAAGCCTACAGATTGAACCCTAGCATCATCGCTTTACCTTGAAAAAGCAGGAAACCCTGCACACATCTAATCATAGATTCTTGTCATATTGTTGGTGCATAGACAAGAAAATAGAGATGGTATACATGTTCTTGTCTAAGACTGAGTGCGGACACTCTTCATTTTCCTAACAGATTGAACCCTGGCACCATCAGATGTTATGGGTCAGTCGGTTTTACTGTATATATTACAGATATGATATGAGTAGCTATACTGCCAGGAAAGTGTAATCACACTGTTGATGGATTTACAATGGTATTCAGGTACATTTACAACTCAGCCATGTGTTCATCTTTCATGTGATTTACTGGCCCTATAAAATACCCAGGTGTCTGGAAGAGCACCCTGTAAGGTCAAAGCATCTGATTATGCTTTCTCGCTGGATTGCTTATCTCAATCCTCTGTGATGTGGTTGGGTATGTGACGTGGCCACTGTGAAGTCATTTTCTGCGAAAAGTAGTTCTTTACAACTTGTGCTTTCTTTATAGCTCCAATTCCCACACTCTTCTCTTTTCTACAGATGAGCTAATTTGACTGACAGAAACAACAACGAAAACAACAAATTCACTAAAATGAATACAAATACTAACCCACCACTAGGTGATGGGGATTCTTACCAAGGCTTGGGAGTGTTACTCAAATAGGATAACAGTACTGTGTTTGTAGGTACACACAAGTCAACTAGTCTCCCCTCTACACAATAATATTATAATAGACATTGGTACAGTTTTTAAATCTTAATAATTCACATTGTAAAATATAAAAACTAAAAACAAGTGATGCATTTCTTTAGTAACAGTACAAGCTCCAAAGCTTCAGCCAGATAGTGATTGTTGATGGTGGGACTGAAAGAGGGCTCTCTCTCTCTCTCTCTCTTAAATGTCCTTAGTGCTCACTTTCATCTTCTCCACAGTTTCCTAACAAAAGTTAAAGGAACAAGATTATTGGCTACTGTAGTACAAGTACAGTTATGATACACAGTGTATACAGCATGGGTTCATATCGTTTTTCCCTCTTTAAAATACATTAGCTGCTCTTGATTGAGCTTGCCTGACACAATGGAACCAATGAAATAGTCCCAAATGTGCAAACCCCGCCAATCTGGCACCTCAGGCAGGCTCAATCAAATGCGCCTAGTACTAAAAATAAAGCAAAACCTATGTCTGATGTACAGTAAAGATGCAGCCAAAAAGTGAGACATACCTAGAAGCATGGGCATGTAAACTATGACAAATATAGGCTCTGATTATTACAGTAATTACCTCATAAAGTTCTAAGTACAGCTGTGTGTGTTGTATAAGTACACAGCCTCATTGACCTATACTGTTACTTAAAGGGGCAATCCACAATTGAAACAATAACACTTCTCAAGTGTTTCGGTTAAAAGCTGAGGGATGGGCTGGAGAAATGTACTGTAACCACTCTCAAATTCATAGACAGAGCTATGGATGTAAGGACCGACCATCCATGATATCAGAATTAKAGTTTTAACCATGTTTTAAGGCGATACAATGTTTGTTTACACTTACTTTGCTCACAAACATTGGAGTAAAACAAGCTTATATGTTGGGTTCGGATGGAGTGTGACAGTTGAACTAAGCTCATGAGGCATTTACAAACTATACTCTTTAAGAATCAATGGGTACATATCAAGTCCAAAAATTGATATCGCAACTGCAGATTGCCCCTTTAACAAGTAGCAGTGAAATGTCATGTGCTGTTCATGGTGCCAGACTAACCTGATGTTTGTTGAGCTCAGCCACTCTCCGTGTCCACTCCTCCTCTGTCATCTCCTGGTCAGCACCTTCAGTCTTCTCCACAGCAGGCACCTTATCTGTGCCTGCGGCGAGGGAGAGAGGAATAAAGAGAGAGAGAAAAAGAGAGAGAAGAATAAACAGAGGACGGGGACAGAGGAAGCGAGACACAAGCCAATATGGACAGAGATAGAGAGTAGCAAAGAGAGAGATAAAGCGAGGGAACAAACATACATAAATAGAGAGAGTGAGAGAGAAAGRACATAACTAATCTAAGCGCAAAATCCCCTCACACAATGACCCAGATAAGTAAGGGCCTACTATAACGGCAGGTGTGAGACAGCTAGTCTCACCTTCGCAGGTCACAGCTGTGCAGACCCAGTTCCCACAGGCACAGACACAGCGGTTACACTCCACCTGAGTCTCTGCCCCGTCCTCATAGGTCTCATCCTCCAGGGCACACTCTACAGGAAGCAGGAAGTGGATAACAGGAAGTTAATAGACATCACAGGAAATTACATGTTGATCAGTAACAGCACAGTTTTCAAACCCAGAGATGAAAGTGGTCAATTCTTTCGGGAGCGCCTTACGAAGCAGTCTCAACGGACCAGACCGGGTTTTGGGAAATCAGTAGGAGAAAATTCTTCCTTATTTGTACATTTTCTTTAAATCCATAAGCACAACCTACAGTAGATTCGAGCCAATGTTTGAAGCTGAACATTTTCATCAAAAACAACTTTATATCGAAGGAATGCTTTTGATTTGACAACCTGCACATCGTTAGACCCGTTGATGTGTTTTTGCGCATAACCTTAGATAGCCTACAAGCGTAATCTGGGATTTTGATTGGAGAAGCAGTTTCTGGACATCTTCATGTATATTTTCTTTGGTAACAGTATTTTATTTATGAACGTGTCTTTTTTGGTGTGTTTTTAAAATGGTCTAATAATCAAATCACTTTTTTTTTTAAACGTAAGGATTGAACATTGGACATAAAAAAACATACCAGGAAGATACTGTATATGRTGTAAATCTTACTTCTCTCTGGTGGGTTGAAGCCAGGCTTGAAGCAGTTTAGGAACTCATCGAAGCTCAACTTCCAGTCCGTGTTCTCATCTGAGAGCTCGATGAGGGCATCCACACACAGGCTCCTAGTGACCAACAGGRGAGGTGTGGGAATTAAAAATAGGGCCAACAAGACACAGGAGGGAAATAGAGTAAAACAGACTACTGTTACCCTCATTTCACTGGAGCTATATACTGCGTTGACAAAACATTATTGAGTTGCACCCCAGCCCCTTTTGCCCTCAGAACAGCCTCAATTCGTAGGGGCATAGACTCTACAAGGTGTCGAATGCATTCCACATGGTTGCTGGCCCATGTTGACTCCAATGCTTCCCACAGTTTGTGTCAAGTTGGCTGGATGTCCTTTGGGTGGTGGACCATTCTTGATACACACGGGAAACTGTTGAGCGTTGAAAAACCCAGCAGCGTTGCAGTTCTTGACACAAACCGGTGCGCCTGGCACCTACTACCATACCCAATTCAAAAGTATTTCTGTTTTTTATTTGTAATAGATTTGCAAACATTTTTATAAAACRGTTTTGCTTTGTCATTATGTGTAGATTGATGAGGATTTYTTTCATTTCATCCAATTTAGAATAAKGTTGTAACATAACAAAATGTGGAAAAAKGGAAGGGGTTCTGACTACTTTCCGAATGCACTGTAAATGTTCCTCAATGTTCCTTAGACTGGGCCTAAAACAAACCACRCCTAAACCAAACCATGCCTCACTATTTTGTTTTTGGCATCTTTTGAAACTAATACATTGGAATGACAATGACCACAGGAGTAGGCAAGACAGCACAAACAGATCTGGGATCAGGCTAATGCCWGTCCAGTTGCCCTTTAACTCTGRTCTATCTCACAGATGACCCCAGATAGCCAGCCGGCACACATTGGGAGGAAGGTTCCACACATGAATGAGAGTTGATACTGCCCAAATCCCCGTGTCGCTCTCTGCGCTCGCTCCCAGACCCATGATGCATGGGAGAAGGGTATGGTCCMACGGGACAGCCAGTGTTGTGCCACTGAGCCCCAGCCCCATTGCCACCCACACCCACCACCACTTCCCATCAAAACAAGCCGCCTCACCATAACAGAACTGGCAAAACAGCACTTTCAGCCCCCCCAAATCACCCGTCCCCCTACCCCAACACCGTACACCCTGTCTCGAGGTCACCATGTAAACAACTGTGATATAACAAATCTACATCACTCATCCTAGTCTTATCAATTACATTCTTTGATGATTCCATACAGTCACAACTGTAGAAATCTACAGCACACTCACCATGGCTGCAAAGGTRCAGCACAGTGGTTAGACACTAACAACTGAAGAGTTCAACATCAGAGTTAGAAAACTCTTGATAAGGGCAAGAACTGAACAACTGAATTCTACAGAATGTGATGAGCATATATTGATGTTGTAACGGCAGCCTTCCTCCTCTTYGTCTAAAGAGGAGGTGTAGCAAGGATCGGACCAACACGCAGCGTAGCCAGTGCTCAACATGTTTAATAATACTGATAAACAGTGAACACTTAACAAATATCAAAAATAACAAAATGTGGCAAACCGATACAGTCCTAGCTGGTGCAGAGAAAACACAAAGACAGGAAACGACCACCCACAAAATCCCAACACAAAACCAGCCACCTATATATGATTCTCAATCAGGGACAACGATTGACAGCTGCCTCTGATTGAGAACCATATTAGGCCGAACACAGAAACAGACAAACTAGACACACAACATAGAATGCCCACCGAGCTCACGTCCTGACCAACACTAAAACAAGCAAAACACATAAGCACTATGGTCAGGACGTGACAGATGTATTATACAGGCTGCCATTGCTTCTGTATACGGTAGTTTTAAATCAATATGGCAATAACTGATTCACTGAAAGAACTCAATCAAATACCTATTAGCAGTGCAAGCAGTAGCTTCATCATGGCCTTTCCATTGCTTTCAATCGCTCCATGTATTGAATTAAATTAGTGTTAGTCCCAGAAAAATTGATATTTAACTTATTTTGAAGTTACGTCCCTGGTTAGGTGCTGGAAATTAAAACCCTGTTAATTTGCTTAGGGAGCTCATTAAGTGCTGAGCCCCACTCATAATATGAGAATGTGTTGGTGGAGATAGCTTCTCTTCTCTTCAAGCAGCAATTGAAAACAATGATGGCAAGGTACAGTCACTAGTCTTTTTAGTAAGTACTCTTATTCAACACAGAAGTACACCGAGATATAAATACACCGAGATACCAATATGTTGAGAGACAAACAACCATGACGCTACTACTACTTGAAGTGAATGCACTGCACTAAGCAAATATCAGTAAGTAACACTATAAGTAACACTATATTATATGTCTAAACATTTCCACGGACTCAAAACGTCTGGAATTTAGTCAGGACCATTATGACATGATTATAAGACATTATAATCGGGTCATACTTGCTCGTGACTTACAGTGCATTATCAATAACCTTTAGAATGCATTATAACTGCAGGCTTTACGTGAAGTGTTACCCGATTATGGTCTGGGCTCAGTGAGAATCGACCAGTGGGCGCAGCTCATCTGAGCAGGTCTGTGACGAGTGACAACTGTGCGCTACTGACTCTGGGCCAGTGGTCGGGGCTCACCTGAGCAGGCGGTTGTTCTCCTCGTCGGCATATGAGGTAATGTTGATGGCTGTTTCGTTGTGCTGGAGGAACTTAAGGAACTCAGTGGAATCCAGCTGGGAGTCTCCATTGTCATAGTCCTGTAGGAATATTCATTCATACATTTTTATTTTGAGCCTATGAGGATGCAGGAGATGTGTTTTTTTTTTTAAGGAGTGCAGTTCCACCACTCTTTAGTATGATTATTTTTGCTTTATGGAGTATGAAAATAAATGGTGGAGATGACCATCAGAGCTCTATGGGCTTTCTGTGAGAAGTGTTAACCACACAGGCAAACAGTGGGAGATGATATTGACTCTTTGGGGGGCCAGAGCAGGAGAGCTGTTGCATAACTGCTGTTATGTGTTCAAGTGCTGGGCTGTGGGAAGAACGTTAAACAGTCTGTTCTTGCTGTGGGGCCTTTTCTATGCTGTGAAGCTTGGCCCACAGAACAAACCAAAAAAACGAACTGACAGAGGGGGAGAACTCGGTGAACTTTCAACAGATTCTGTCTCAGTAGAGCTGYTGCAAGTGAAATGTATCATTCTGCTGCTTACGGAGTCATTAAGTAGTCCATACATGCTAACGGATTGTAATCTTAGCCGTTTTAGATGAGGACAGAGGAGGACTTTCTAGAAGTACAGGACTAGAAATAAATACAACTCCATTCCACTTTAAATAATGTGAGCTGTTCGGTACTTTTCCTTGCAGTTTTCCATTATTTTACAGCAGTAGTTAAACTACGAAAGTATCATTACCTCTCCCCACACACACACACACACACACACACACACACACACACACACACACACACACACACACACACACACACACACACACACACACACACACACACACACACACACACACACACACACACACACACACCCACCCACCCACCCACCCACCCACCCCCCAGAACACGCACAAGTCCGACCTACCTTGAAGTACTTGAACAGGATGTTGGAGAAGTTGGAGCCCTTGGCGAACCAGCCGTCAGGGACCACCTCATTCTGCAGCCACTGGATGACCCGGCTGCGCAACTCGTTCCTGTTGGCCAGGTAGCACACGACTACACAGGCAGAGAGGGAGAGAGTAGAGAGGGTCAGTACTGCAGACAGCTGAATGATTATACAGACTCGCTCATATTTACAGCGTGTTTTTACTGGAACTAAGTATGTGAGAGTACTGCTGTTTGTGTGTGTGTGTGTGTGTGTTAGGGGGCTGGGTGTGAGTGTGTATGTGTGTGTTTCCCTTGAGCGCATAGCTGTGGTGTGAAAGTGTAAAGGAATATCCAACAGTGTATCTTCCACAGTGCATGCAAGGATAGTATAAAATGAACATACTGCTATTATTAATCAATTATTCATTAACCTCTCTGAGACAATGGGCCTCATGACCTTGAGCAGTATACTTACTTGGGCTAGCAGCAACAGCTTTGTCTGTCTTTTTCTCTGAAAGAAATCACAGCACAATCAAAACAACTGCAAACACTTCGCTTAATCTCCTCTTTATTGCAGAATGTTCCTTAGAACACAGAAATAGAACTCCCAGAACAGATGTTCCATTCAAGGTAATGCTCTGTGATGGGAAGACCAGCAGTCATATTGAGTGTACATATGTGTTTCATTGAAATGTGCATGGTCTGAGGGGCTTTGTCCATTCTAGTAATAYATTTCTATGCCTTAAGACAACCCRGGRATTCTTTTCAGGGTCCCCTACCTTCACAGTGTCCGTCGTGGTACACCTGGATCTTGAGGCCGGTCAGGCAGGCGTCGCGGTGGAGTTCACAGTGGTTGCGGTACGTCTTACCATTACTGCCACACACAGAGCGCTTGTGAGGTTTGCATTGCTGAAGACAGAGAGAGAGAGAGTACACACGTTTTCAATCTGTGCAGTGAGACATTTGGTCTTTGCCAGGAATGTGTATGTGTGTGTGCATGTGTGTGGGTGTGTGTGTATGCGTGCATGCATGCGCGTAAGTGTATATGTGTTTGTGTGAGCGCGTGCATGCATGCCTGTGTGTGTGTATAGGCTAAGACTCACCTCGATGCACAGGCAGGAAGGTTCCCCTTTCTCTGTCACAGCACACTCCCTGCCAGCCCCACAGAATACATTGGCACACACCTTGGACTTGCTCTTCCCCTCCTACAGGGACACAGAGACACAGAAGACATGGGAGATTATACAGCTGATGCCTTCTACTTGTGTGATGATGTCTATAAACACAAATGAACATCTCCTCCCGCAAAGAAATTGAGATTACATGCCACTTCTTACATGCATTCTTCTAATCTACATGATCAGAAAGATACAAGGAAACACTAAGGAAATTCACAAGAATTAACAGTAATAAGTAATAGGGAAGGGTCCTTCTTTACTGCCGTAAGTAAACTACAGAGCGATCTCATTGAAGGTGGCCATCGCCATCTAGTGTTGACTAAAATAGCTAGATTTACAGGTATAACATTTGACCGGAATGCAATCATTTTAGGTTTATTTGAGCAATATGCATTATTATACAACTCCTGAGTAATGTTAGATTTGGAAAAAGGGTGATTTTACTGGAACCTGGTCTACTTGGCTTGAGTCAGATAACATTGTATTTGTAAAGACTGCACAATTAAATCAATAAAATAATATAATTGACATTGATCATTTTCTGCTGTGATCACAAGTAAGTGACCACATTTTACTCACTGGCGTATAAGACAGACAGACAGACAGACAGACAGACAGACAGACAGACAGACAGACAGACAGACAGACAGACAGACAGACAGACAGACAGACAGACAGACAGACAGACAGACAGACAGACAGACAGACAGACAGACAGACAGACAGACAGACAGACAGACTTCATGAAGGCTGTCACTAGATGGCGACATGCCCTTCACTTCCTAGCGGTAGGTTTTCTAATGTGTATACCATTACTGTAACACCCTGATCTGGTTCACCTGTCCTTGTGATTGTTTCCACCCCATTATTGTTTCCACCCCTCACTTATTATCCCCGGTGTATATATCCCTGTTTTTCGTGTCTCTCTGTGCCAGTTTATCTTGTTTGCCAAGTCAACCAGCCGTTTTCCTTGCTCCTATTTTTCCCCAGTCTGTTTGTTTTCTAGTCCTCCTGGTTTCGACACTTGCCTGTCCTGACTCCGAACCCGCCTGCCTGACCACTCTGCCTGTTCTGACTACCAGCCTGCMTATCCCCTTGTACTGTTTTTGGACTCGGATCTGGTTTCTGACCCCTGCCTGGCCTGACCTCGAGACTGCCTATCGCCTGGTACTGTTTGGACTCTGACCTGGTTGATGAACTCTCGCCTGTCCCCGACCTGCCTTTGCCTACTCCCTTTGTTATAATAAATATCGGAGCTYCACCATCTGCCTCCWGTGTCTGCATTTGGGTCTCACCTTGTGCCCTTATAATTACGTTCTGTTTCAGATRTCTTGATATACAGTATGTTACATTTTAAGAAACACTACGTCATTTCAATATATATCGATTTTTACACTCAAACACATACACAGCAACATTGAGAGAGAGAAGTGTGTTGCCCTTTTGTCTGCTATCTAAATCCCCCAGACTGCTTTCCAGACCCTCAGTTGCAGATGGAAGTCTGAACAGCCCGTTGACCTGTGACCTTTCATTCACAGCGAGGGCCGCTAAGCCACAGTGACTTTAGCATAACAATGTTTCGGCAAATGCCCTCCCACACGCATAGTGACACATGTGCTCTCAGCCAACGCAGTCAGACAAAAGACACCCACAATTTTATAGGGCAGATGGTAGACAGACAGACACTGGAATAATATGTCATGGAGTGTCCAGGTGACTGAAGAACACAAACAAACCCACACATACACTACTGTTTCAAAAGTTTGGGGTCACTTAGAAATGTCCTTGTTTTTGAAAGAAAAGCAAATTTTTTGTCCATTAAAATAACATAAAAATCATCAGAAATACAGTGTAGACATTGTTAATGTTGTAAATGACTATTGTAGCTGGAAACGGCTGATTTTTTAAAATGGAATATCTACATAGGCGTACAGAGGCCCATTATCATCAACCATCACTCTTGTGTTCCAATGGCACATTGTGTTAGCTAATCCAAGTTTATCATTTTAAAAGGCTAATTGAGCATTAGAAAACCCTGCAATTATGTTAACACAGCTGAAAACTGTTGTTCTGATTAAAGAAGCAATAAAACTGGCCCTCTTAAGAGTAGTTGAGTATCTGGAGCATCAGCATTTGTGGGTTTACAGGCTCAAAATGGCCAGAAACAAAGAACTTTCTTCTGAAACTCGTCAGTCTATTCTTGTTCTGAGAAATGAAGGTTATTCCATGAGAGAAATTGCCAAGAAACTGAAGATCTCGTACAACGCTCTGTACTACTCCCTTCACAGAACAGCGCAAACTGGCTCTAACCAGAAAAGAAAGAGGAGTGGGAGGCCCCGGTGCACAACTGAGCAAGAGGACAAGTACATTAGAGTGTCTAGTTTGAGAAACCGACACCTCACAAGTCCTCAACTGGCAGCTTCATTAAATAGTACCCGCAAAACACCAGTCTCAACGTCAACAGTGAAGAGGCAACTCCGGGATGCTGGCCTTCTAGGCAGAGTTGCAACGAAAACGCCATATCTCAGACTGGACAATAAAAATAAGATGGGCAAAAGAACACAGACACTGGACAGCGGAATATTGGAAAAAAGTGTTATGGACAGACAAATCTAAGTTTGAGGTGTTCGGATCACAAAGAAGAACATTCGTGAGATGCAGAGAAAATGAAAAGATGCTGGAGGAGTGCTTGACGCCATTTGTCAAGCATGGTGGAGGCAATGTGATGGTCTGGGGGTGCTTTGGTGGTGGTAAAGTGGGAGATTTGTACAGGGTAAAAAGGATATTGAAGAAGGAAGGCTATCACTCCATTTTGCAACGCCATAACATACCCTGTGGACGGAGCTTAATTGGAGCCAATTTCCTCCTACAACAGGACAATGACCCAAAGCACAGCTCCAAACTATGAAACTATACAATAACTATTTAGGGAAGAAGCAGTCAGCTGGTATTCTGTCTATAATGGAGTGGCCAGCACAGTCACTGAATCTCAACCCTATTGAGCTGTTGTGGGAGCAGCTTGACCGTATGGTACATAAGAAGTGCCCATCCATCCAACTTGTGGGAGGTGCTTCAGGAAGCATGGGGTGAAATCTCTTCAGTTTACCTCTACAAATTGACAACTACAATCGCTAAGGTCTGCAAGGCTGTAATTGCTGCAAATGGAGGATTCTTTGACGAAAGCAAAGTTTGAAGGACACAAATATTATTTAAATGAAAAATCATTATTTATAACCTTGTCAATGTCTTGACTATATTTGCTATTCATTTTGCAACTCATTTCATGTATGTTTTCACGGAAAACAAGGACATTTCTGACCCAAAACTTTGGAACGGTAGTGTATATAACATATGGCACCAATATGTTATTATATTTTCTATGCATATACGAGGGGGTTCCAATGGGGGACCATGTATAGACTGTAGCCTGGTGTCACAGATATGACAGGCATGACTGGGGGTCAGAGAGCACCAGCTGCCTGAGCCTTGTGACCCCCGACCTCTCACCATTGATATTTTGGGGTATTTTATTAGGATCCCCATTAGGGTCCACACGGCCACAGCTACTCTTCCTGCCAGGCCTCACAGCCCTACACAGCCCTACTTCCCAGGAAATGATCATAAGTATCTGCTGGTATGTCACTGCTTGGCTGGCATGTGTTTTGAGATTTTCACAGACAAAAGATATGAAGCCTTGTGTAATCTCTCTCTCTCTATATCCCTCCTTATAGAGACATAATCACTCTTTTATACATAAGCTGAACAATCAAGAGGGTTTGCAGTTTTTTGATTCTATTGGTTCCATTGAGTTAGGCAAGCCCAATCAAACCCAACATTTGAAATTCTCTTGAATACTATTTGAACCTAGGTCTGACCCACACATGCACGCACTGGCATTAACAGTATGTGCACACTCTAGCACGCACGCACGCACGCAAGCACACACACACCACACACACACACACACCCACACACACACAAACACACACACCACACACACACACACACACACACACACAACACACTTACACCACACTCACACTCACACTCACACTCTCACACACACACACACACACTGTACGATATGCAGGTCAGGCCGAGACCCCCTGTCTCAGGCATGTTATTTTCATTAGTCCACGTGAAGACTTATGGCAGGGTCGGTCCACAGGCCAAGAACTGATGGTAAAAAATACTTCCATCTTCGAGCTGTCTAACAGAGGAGCTGTACACACATCAACACACACACACACTTGAACACACACACAGATTTGCATTCTCAGCTGGAGCATCTGGTCTGGACTGACTTCTCTCTCTGTGTCCCCAGAGGGAGATGGATAGCGTGAGTGGAAGACAACAAGAAGAAAGACACTTCAGGGAAACGAGGGCGCAAACATTCCCCTGCAGAGCCAAGATGAGGAATTTGGGAGCATGTCCAACCTGTGACTCTCCCATCCAATCCTAACTTGTTTTATAGGGCAAAGTCAAGACACTGAAAAAAGAAAGCTGTAAGTCAGGGGCATACCAAACCAATCATGGCTTTAATAGCGCTAGAAGAACCAATCAGTTGGGGATAGAGCCTTCCATCTGTTTTCCAAGGAACCTCGTTTCTAAATGACCTACTTATCTGAGTATAACTTAACTCCGGTTAACCCCAAATGCGACACTCTCTCATTGACCTAATACCAAAATCCCTCACTTTTTGGTATTATTTTTCGTGGACAGATTTTGGGCAGAGTAAATGCTCACGCATCGCCTCTTCTTCTCTGGTGTATCCAGTACTGGAGACCCATAACAGAGACGGAAAAGGAAGCGAGACACCCCAATCGCTGTTTTTTTCCCCGTTTTTTTTTCTGGTTCAATGAAAGTCACTGAACTAACTAGACCAGACCCAGCTGCTATTGCATGGTGTCTATGGGAGACTGACAACTTTTCCCCCAATGGTAAACGGCCTGAGTGAACTATCTTAATTTATCCACCATCTTTGCCCATATGGCTCAAACAGAGGAAGTGAGTGTGAATGGACTGTGAGCAAAGCATAACGGGTACACAATTCTACACCACACTGCCTACACGGCTTTCACAATAAAAAATATTCTGGCTCCACCAGCACCTTCTGAGGTGACTCAGGGGAAGATGCTAAAATGGCTACACAGGTATAACTGCTTCTGCTCTKTATTTCACAGCCGCTTTGGATTTTTTTGGAGGGAGAGGCCTAGAAGGGGCCAGGCAGGAAAGAACACACAGGGAACAGTGATTACTTTAGCAGAGAGACAGACAGCAAACACGGGCCTGGTCTGGTCACTCCACAGGGCGAGGAGAGAAACTGTGTTCTCCAACGGTGGTAAATATTCAAACCAGTGCCAAGACTAAAACTCCATAATTGAGTTTGGGATGTACTGTAGTGGGGATGACCACGACTTACACTAAACTATGGCTAATGACTATACATTGTCAGACAACCAAAAGGTCAATTTATTGGATATATGTTGGATAATGGTATTTTACAGACAGAATGAACTATAAGGCCAACACTGAGTTTCTGTGAGGTTCATACCAGCAACACAGAGAGTTACTAGAGACCCGTAGGTCTCAAACACAGGAAGTGAGTGTGGACGGACTGTGAGCAAAACACAATGAGTGCACAATTCTACACAACAGTGAGTGATCACTTTGGAGAGACCTTCCAGCGCCCAGCTGTAGACAAGAAACAGACCTAGTCCCAAAAACAAACAAACACGGTTTTCTTCGATTCAAACAAAGGAAGTGTCACTTTCATCATCCTAATTGGTTGATAAACAACAATGTTAAGGTTTGAGTTATAATAAACTATTACTGTATTTAGGTCATTAAGATGTCATATTGGAAGAAAATACTCTCTCCTTTTTGTTCTGTGTGTGTGTGTGTGTGTGTGTGTGTGTGCGTGCGTGCGTGCGTGCGTGCGTGCGTGCGTGCGTGCGTGCGTGCGTACGTGCGTGCGTGTGTGTGCGTGGACTACTTTGGATGAGTAATGGAAAGATACCGTTCAACGACAAACCAAAGTCACACCCTAGGTGTAACTTCAAGATCCTTCGTCATCAAAGCTTCAAAAGCCTTTACATAAAATGTAATTGCCGATGTCATACTTTTCTTTGAAAGACAGTAAAAAGGCTGTAGAGGCTGATTATACTCTATGACTAATCTTCCCAGCTGGCTGACTGCTGAGACCTTTAATTCTGAGGTGCTTTCCAGAAGAGGAGTGTGTGTAATGTCTATACTTCCTAACTCACCAAGACCCAAATCAGAGGGCCCACAGTGGACTGAACATATGAGTCACATTAGTCCTTTGCAATCAGACCAAAAAAGAATCGAGATGGAGGCGGAGGAAATGTTGTTTTTGTACCGTAGCCCTGTCTCATGTAAGGCTGTGTCTGTGGCTATTTGGGGAAGGGGGCCTTATACATCTAAACAGAAGGACAAACAGCAAAGAAAGGCCTCTTGTCTCCCCGCAGAGAGAATATACAGGTAACT
Organism: Salvelinus sp. IW2-2015; assembly: GCF_002910315.2. Taxonomy (NCBI): domain Eukaryota; kingdom Metazoa; phylum Chordata; class Actinopteri; order Salmoniformes; family Salmonidae; genus Salvelinus; species Salvelinus sp. IW2-2015. The sequence goes on along the minus strand of NC_036867.1, from coordinate 30,917,004 downwards.
GCCAACATAGTATCTTAATAGAGCAGAACAGAGCCAGAACAGTTTCAAAGCACCTCAGCATGAATTCTACAAGTATCTGGAACTCTATTGGAGGCATGCGACACCATTCTTCCACGAGAAATTCCACCATTTGGTGTTTTGTTTCCGGTGGTGGAAAACGCTGTGTCAGGTGCCAATCCAGAATCTCCCATAAGTGTTCAATTGGGTTTAGATATGTTGACTGAGACAGCCATGGTGTATGGTTTACATTGTTTTCATGCTCGTCAAACCATTCAATGACCACTCCTGCCCCGTGGATGGGGGCATTGTCATCTAATGGGGGCATAGCCATGGTAGCCAAAATAATGTTGCCCCTGGCTAGCCGTAAAAAAACTACTGTGCTGTCTGGTTTGGATAATATAAGGAACTTTAAATGATTTACACTTTTAATGTTGATACTTAAGTATATTTTAGGAATTACGTTTTACTTTTGATACCTAAGTATGCTTAAAACCAAATACTTGTTGACTCTTAATTAAGTAGTATTTTACTGGGTGACTTTCACCTTTACTTGAGTCATTGATTATCCTTGATTTTTCCAGCAATTACGTTCCATACAGCACATAACTTGAACTACATGTAATTGCAGAACAACTTCAAACTTGTCTTATCCATCTACATAGGACCATGATTTTAGTTTAAACTACACGCACAAATAAATCAATCAGTTAAGTCGTGCCTTAATAAGTGTGTCTAAAGTGAACAGCATTCTTTCCCTCTATCTCCCAGGTTCCAGCCCAAATGAGAGAGCTCACCCCACATACCAGGCATTCCTGCCCAGGTCAAAGGCCTGATTCGGGGGACTGCTCACCCAGACAAACCCTCTGACTTCCAGGGCCATGAACGCGCGCTCCAGCTGTGCTGACCCATTTAGCACTTGCACAGCCCAGCTCCTGCTGCTTAGCCTACACACACACACAACACACGTGTGTGTGTGTGTGTTGTGTGTGTGGTCGTGTGTGTGTGTGGTGTGTGTGTGTGTGTGTGGTGTGTGTGTGTGTGTGTGTGTGTGTGTGTGTGTGTGTGTGTGCGCGCGCCAAACGAACGGACGCACACACAAATGACAAACGCCCTCACACACTGGAATGCTCTCACCAATACATGAGCGGCACACACATTTCAGTGATGGGCAAAAAACAATGCAATTACATATCGGAATATTATTTTTGACAATATATTCATATCTATCGTTTTAACAACATTGCAATATTATTTTTGACTAGTTTGCTGTACCTGTGCCAAAACGTTCCTCCATAGCTTGTTCTCATCTTCTTTCTAAATAGAGAGCCCATTTGTTTTCAGCACTTTCATTTCCATGACTGATCAAAACTCATTTTTATCATGGCTGCCTCTTGTCTGCAGCAGATGGCGAGCAATATGTTTGAAACGCCGAATCGCAAAATAAAATCACAGCATCGAATTGCAATACATATAGAATCGTGAGAATCGCAATACATGTCGAGATAATATCGTATCGAGAAGGTCCCTGGGAATCCCCAGCCCTAAGACACATGCACGCACAAGGGTCTGAGCTGTGTGTGAAACCATCACCATGTTGGGAAGTAAGCTGCTGGGGGGGGGTCAGAGGGCTCTGATCACGGAGGAGGTGACCATGTGTGGCCCTGGCTTGTAAGAGGACATCTGGCCTGAGGTGGCCCAGCTGGGAGTGAAACTTTGTAAACTCCATATTAGTCTTTATGAGACTTCTTCGGGAAGAAGCAGCTGCTTAACCCCAGGTTTAGTGTTCACTACTTACGAGACAGAGTCGGGATTAGAAGGCACTAGCACAAAGTGATTCTTTGGCATGTGTGACTTGTTAACCTCTCAGTGTTAGACCCTGACTCAGGCATCAGATAGGTCAATAGGTACTAATAATAGTCGCTGTGCCCCCCTAAAATGGTACCTGACAAAGAGAATTGAGTCAACGCATACATATTTCAATATGTAATGAACCCCAGTTCTTTCTAAAGCTGGCAATGAGTTTTGTTCTACTTTCTTGTTTTGTTTTGCGTTCCCAACAAGCAGTATGCTTGCATAAATAAATAAAAACATGGACTCCCTGAACATTTCGTCAGAGCGTCCTGCTCGGACAAAAACACGCGTTTCACATGAAGCTTTACAGAGCTAGGAGGGCGTTAAGGTGGGCAGTGAATTCCTCCCAGGCTTTCTAACCCAAGAACTCACATCCTTTTCCTCCACTCACACATTCGACCTGAGCACAGACAACTCGATTCCGTGTTTTAAAAACTTCTGATACAAATTCTATTTGAAAACGCCCTTCTGATTCTCCCTCTTTTCCAGTTCTCTTCACAGATCTTCTTGAAAGTTGCGTCTGTAACAGTATAGCTTCCGTCCCTCTCCTCGCCCCTACCTGGGCTCGAACCAGGGACCCTCTGCACACATTGACGACAGCCACCCTCGAAGCATCGTCACCCATCGCTCCACAAAAGCCGCGGCCCTTGCAGAGCAAGCGGAACAACTACTTCAAGGTCTCAGAGCGAGTGACGTCACCGATTGAAACGCTATTAGCGAGCTAACTAGCTAGCCGTTTCACATCGGTTACACGTCTGAATTTGCAGTGTCCTAGCTGCTGCTGTAGAACTTATTCTCTTTATTTGTCTGTCGCTCTAAAATGAGCATTTAAATAATTCCATGCATTTAAATTAGAATATTAGATGCATTTGCATCATGCATTATGTATTAAAAGCTTTCATTCATGAGATCTTGGAGGGGTTATAAATTCCACAGCATTCCACAGGATCGCATTCATTATTTGATGGTCTCTGACAAATTCAGGAGGGAGGAAGTTCAAATTCATTCATAAATTCATTCATTAACAGATTCATTCATTAATTCATTCACCGTATTAAAAGTGATTGGTTTAGATAGAGCGTCTCGTTCCTAACGGCTGTTTGAACCAATAAAAGCCAAGGTGATGTCATGAGCAAAAAGGCGGGCTCTAACAGCCTAATCAGCCTATAGCCTTATTGTTTCAAGTTCATTCTCATGCTAGGTGAATGTCATTACATTGCTTCTCTCATCCACCCAAAAGCCTTGTATATACCATCTCCCATAAATCCTTGGGAAGCTCAGTCCATTCAACTCCTCTCACCTCCTCCCACCTTCTTTCCCCGGCTAGTCTCTCGACTAACTCTCATCGCCTATATCACTCTCTCCCACTCTTGTTTCTCACTTCTTCATCCCACTCTCTCTCTCTCCCACCCACTTTCTTCCTCCCTCCTGTCTCAATCTCTTCTTTTTCTGTCTATAACTCATCTCCCTCTACCCCCTCTCTTCCTGGCTAGTCTTGGCTGGTGCTGAGTGGTGTCATGGCAGAACGGGCTTGTTCCTGTGTTGCTCTGTGCAGGCGGAGAGGGTGAGCTAATGGCTGACAGATGTTTAGAGGAGGAGGAGAAGGAGACACACTAGAAAAAGGCATGCATTTTTAAGCAGAGCACTGTTCCAATCACACACTCTTGAGGAGGGCCAAGCTAGCACACTTAATAAACGTATAAACTGCCATGAACAGCTATAAACACCTATAGACCATTGTGTTAATACAAGACAACCTTGCTGTAAATAGCCTTTTTGCACTACAAGGTTGTGTTTATCAGTTGGCGGTTATGCACTCATTTGTGTTGTGTTCCTTATCAGCCGTCCAGGCAACAGCTTCAGTCATCCAGATCACATTTTGAGACTAATTGCCCCCTCTAATAGGGCTAGAAATCGGCTGKTTTTCTCTCTGTCTCCTTCTCTCTCTCCCTTTTTTTCTCTCGCTCTATGAATCTGGGAAACATGCCAGCCAGGGAGAGAGCGAAAACTAGGCAGAGACAAAAGATAAAGAAAGAGAGGGGGAAACCTTAAACTGGCATAAAACACAGTGAAAAACATAAATATTTCCCTTAATGAGCTTCACAAGCTGCTCTGTGTAGGAGAGCAAACAAGCGTTTCCACTGAGGGCATTGAGGATGGCTCTGAAGTAGTGCCAGAAGTGAGGGAATGGGTGCACTGCACCACACCACACGCCTGTCAACCACAACACACACACACACACAATAACCATGTTCACAAAACAAGAAGGAAGAAGGGAGGGAGAGAGAGAGAGGCAGTTGGATCTCCTCATTGTCTAAGGCGCATCTGGCTCCTCAGCCATCACACATGCCTGTCAGATCCCAGCCTGCTCCACTCTGACCCCTAAACCATGAACCCTGGCCTTCAATGTAGGACCGGCCCAAAGGACATACAGCAGTAAATTCAGTCTGGTGAAGGACAAACAGCCACCATGGCTCATATCACCATTATGGCCATCATGGTACTGCCTATAATGCTTGCTTTTAGATTACAGAAGGACTGTGCTACCAGTCAGTAGCTGGTATCTAAAGCTATTTTTCTTTCAGACAACAGTCAAAGGTTATGGAGCTATGCCCTACTTCCAACAACACATTGATTTTCCATTCTGAAATCGAATAGAAAATGGCCCTGTCTGGGTATCCTTTTTCAAGGGCCTTTGCAACAAATACAGCTTTTAGTTTGACAGATTTGACATGTATTCCTCTAGTGCCGTTACATGTTCATGTCCAGGGTTGGATAACTCAGTCCCTCAGGCTGGCTGTGAATGAACTAACAGGGCCTGGGAGGGCATGGATGAAGCAGGACAAACTGTACACAGCTGAGAACACGACTGTCCGTGTCCACACTAACAGATTACAACTGAAATTAGGACATCTGAAATACCAACCTAGTTTCTGCTTGGAGCAGCATGTTTTAAAAAAAACATATTCAATGATACTCATTCACTACTATGGTATTCAAAAAGTCAACACTGCCGTTGCTGTCTGCGCCACAGTATAACCTGGAGGGAAACAGGTAGGAAAGGAGGCTGGCTTTGAAATGAACGTTCAGAAATCTAAACCAACAACTGGAATATCCAGACAGACAGAGCAAAATTATTGAACACAGCAACCACTTTTCCTCTTTGTTCCTTGTCATGACTGCATGTCTTTGGATGTTGAGGTCTAGGGCATGTTCTCTGACTCAGTGTACATGCGCAGCTAGATGAGGATATAGACACACACAGGCACACACACACATACATCCAAATATAGAAGATGTGGCCCCAGGGCTGTAGATGAAAAGACTGACACATCTGTCATCTGCGTTTGTCAACACCTAAGAGCTGCCAACCAGCAGGGAACTGGTAGTGTGTGTGTGTGTGTGTGTGTGTGTGTGTGTGTGTGTGTGTGTGTGTGTGTGTGTGTGGTGTGGTGTGTCTACGTTTGTGCATGTGTGTGTGTGGGTGTGCAGCTTGCTATCTGCAGTGCGTGTGTGTGTGTGTGTGGTTGAGGTGCGACAAAGAAAAAATCCTCATTGGCTTTCCCAATTGTCTGTTATATTGGTCTATTTTCTCTGAGACCATCAATCACCTCTCTGGCCACCACAGCACAAGACCAGTTCATTAAGAAGTGCCATGAACCTAGCCAGAGCCTCCAACATGTCACAACACTACACTGGTGGTCAATGACCAAAGTGGCCACCTCTACAAACAACTGTGAACAACTGTTCCTGCATGGCAACCAATCAGAAGTAGTTTACAGGAAACAGGGGTGACCCCCGCCCCCCCCCCCCCAAAAAAAAACAATTACCTCTAAAAAACTATGCCGAAGTGAAGTACATTCAACAGCAGTGATCAGGATTTGCTTGATGTAAATGGCAGGCATGCAGCACGTTAATTATCTTCTAATGTTCTCTAAAATATATTACATATCAAGTATGTGTTATAAAGACGTTTCATAGAGATACTGACGGTTTGGAGCTAATTRGAATAGGCTGCTATTTCATTGGCACAGAATGTACACACAACATGCACTCGAAGGCACTGGTTTGGTGAATGTTGACATTGCATCTTTGAAGCTGGACAGATGTGCAAGGCTCTGCCTCTTCTTTTTCTGAACTCTTTGTCTTCTTTAAATTACTGTGTACACGTACACACATCAGACTGTCCGAAGTTAAATTGACCAATCAGACAAGCACGTTACTGTTGGATTATGTACAATAGCCAAATAATGAAAAAGTATACAGTTGAAAAAAAAGGAAAACATTCGTTTGTCAACAGACTAATCGTCCTCTAGATCGTATATATATTTTTTTACATCTAAATAATAAAAAGCATTTACCTCGGCATGACAGCAAACGACTGCGACTAGTAGACATAAAAGGACACTTCGGAACATCTGCAGAGAAAACAAAAAAGACAGTGACGGCCTGACAGTCAAAACAAAACTGAAGAAACTTAAGTATTGATGAAAACTAAGATGTTGTCCTTTTTTCCGAAAACTTACCATGTTAGCGGGTGATGACCCAAAGGCAGAGGAAAGACGGCAGTGTTCAGACCGAGACAAAGGAGRATAGGAAAATTAGATTGGCGAAATTTGAGCACCACGAAGGAATTTCCCCCGTCTGTCTCCCCCCTCTCTGACTTGGCCAATAGCGCTCGAGGCACTCGAAGCGGGACTGAGCAACAGCAGCAAGAAGTGAAGTGCTCAAGGATGGACAGATGACGGGGAGAGAGTTGATTCAAAGTTTAATGTTATCCAAAAATACATGTGCCATCCATGGTTCCTTAGTTGATTTACTGTGTAGGTCTAGCCTACAGTTGAAGTCGGAAGTTTACATACACTAAGGTTGGAGTCATTAAAACTCGATTTTCAACCACTCCACAAATGTCTTGTTAACAAACTATAGTTTTGGAATATCGGTTAGTACATCTACTTTGTGCATGACACAAGTAATTTTTCCAACAATTGTTTCCAGATTATTTCACTTATAATTCACTGTGTCACAATTCCAGTGGGTCAGAAGTGTACATACACTAAGTTGACTGTGCCTTTAAACAGCTTGGAAAATAATGAAATGGCTTTAGAAGCTTCTGATAGTCTAATTGACAATATTTGAGTCAATTGGAGGTGTACCTGTGGATGTATTTCAAGGCCTACCTTCAAACTCAGTGCCTCTTTGCTTGACATCATGGGAAAATCAAAAGAAATCAGCCAAGACCTGATGTGTACACCTCCACAAGTCTGGTTCATCTTTGGGAGCAATTTCCAAATGCCTGAAGGTACCACGTTCATCTGTACAAACAATAGTACGCAAGTATAAACACCATGGGACCACGCAGTCATCATAACGTTCAGGAAGGAGACGCGTTCTGTCTCCTAGAGATGAACGTACTTTGGTGCGAAAAGTGAAAATCAAGCCCAGAACAACAGCAAAGGACCTTGTGAAGATGCTGGAGGAAACAGGTACAAAAGTATCTATATCCACGGTAAAACGAGTCCTATATCGACATAACCTGAAAAGCCTCTCAGCAAGGAAGAAGCCAAAACCGCCATAAAAAAAGCCAGACTACGGGTTTCAGCTGCACATGGGGACAAAGATCGTACTTTTTGTACTTTTCCTCTGGTCTGATGAAACAAAAATAGAACTGTTTGGCTATAATGACCATCGTTATTTTTGGAGAGGCTTGCAAGCCGAAGAACACCATCCCAACCGTGAAGCACGGGGGTGGCAGCATCATGTTGTGGGGGTGCTTTGCTGCAGGAGGGACTGGTGCACTTCACAAAATAGATGGCTTCATGAGGAATGAAAATGATGTGGGTATATTGAAATAACATCTCAACATCTCAGTCTGGAAGTTAAAGCTTGGTCGCAAATGGGTCTTCCAAATGGACAATAACCCCAAGCATACTTCCAAAGTTGTGGCAAAATGGCTTAAGGACAACAAAGTCAAGGTATTGGAGTGGCCATCACAAAGCCATGACCTCAATCCTATAGAAAATGTGTTGGCAGAACTGAAAAAGCGTATGCGTGCAAGGATGCCTACAAACCTGACTCAGTTACACCAGCTCTGTCAGGAGGAATTCACCCAAAATTCACCAAACTTATTGTGGGATGCTTGTGGAAGGCTACCTGAAACGTTTGACCCAAGTTAAACAATTTAAAGGCAGTGCTACCAAATACTAATTGAGTGTATGTAAACTTCTGACCCACTGGGAATGTGATGAAAGAAATAAAAGCTGAAATAAATCAATCTCTACTATTTTTCTGACATTTCACATTCTTAAAAAAAATTGGTGATCCTAACTGACCTAAGACAGGGAATTTTTACTAGGATGAAATGTCAGGAATTGTGAACAACTGAGTTTAAATGTATTTGGCTAAGGTGTATGTAAACTTCCGACTTCAACTGTAGATGTATTTTATTCTGCAGGAGAAAAAAAATCCCCAAAATTGTTTGCTCACATATGTGACACAATGCAAAAAAATAAATAAAATGTGTGTTTGTAATGTATAAACATCTAAATTGCATGTGTGATACATGATAACCATACATAATGACTTCTCGTTATTGTTAATTGATTTAACATAGTGGTAACCACAAATGGTCACCACATAAAAGAGTGTGTGTGAACACTTCCAATTACTTTATTGTGGAGCAGGGTAGACAACACGGGAGAGGAAGAAATCTAAGAGCTAGTGGCCCGTCAGAGAGGCGGGCATGGGCCCCACCGAAGAGGTTGTCACGCCCTGACCTTAGAGATCCTTATTTATTCTCTATGTTTGGTTAGGTCAGGGTGTGACTCGGGTGGGAAAATCTATGTTTTCTATTTMTTTGTTGTTTTGCCAGTGTGGTTCCCAATCAGAGGCAGCTGTCTATCATTGTCTCTGATTGGGGATCATATATAAGTTGTCATTTTCTGTTTGTGTTTTGTGGGGTGTTTTCTGTTCAGGTTGTTTCCCTGACAGAACTGTGCGCTTTCGTTTTCTCCTTTTGTCATTTTGTTTGAGTGTTTTTGTGAACATTAAATCATGAACACTTTCCACGCTGCGCTTTGGTCTCATTCCAACGACGAACGTTACAGAGGTGGGCATGGGTCCCTTCAAAGAGGTGGACATCAGAGAGAGGGAGGCAGAAGGCATGGAACTGTTGTGTCTAATGAAGTCCGGGCTATCGTCACTGACCATGTGGTAAACAGAGGCCTTACCATGGCAGAGGCTGCCAGATTAGTTCACCCCAATCTGAAATGATCAACTGTAAATTCGATCATGAGAACATTTCACCAATAATACCGGTTAGTCTGCAGGATATGCACTATGCTTTACCATTACATTAACAGTAAATGACATATCGTAATGCAATGTAAATTCACAAAGCATGTTACAGTATTCTTACAGTATGATCTATTGACAGTATGCTCTGTTCTACCCTCAGAATTAATGGTGGTGGCTGAGCTGTGTGCTGACCGACCAGCAGGAGTGGGCAGTGGTGGAAGTGGTGGAAAGGGTGAGGACCAGGTATGACATGCTGTCCGAAATAAAGCAGGCCATGTAGGAGAACGATGACACCTTTTCCAATGTGGCATCCATCAGCCTACCAACAATCCCTCGCCTTTTGAGGAGGCACCAGTTATCTATGAAACACATTTACCTGGTGCCTTTTGAGAGAAAAAACAACCGGGTGAAACAACTGCAGGCCGAGTATGTTCAGGTGCAGCACAAAATACTGTATTACTGTTACTATTTGATGCACATTCTACTTCACAATATCATATTGGAACTACTCTGTGAAAATAACTAACCAAAATATATTTTTAGAGGTTAATGCTGCCGTGAACCATCACAAGTATATCTTTGTTGATGAAGTGGGCTTCAAACTGGCCAAAACTTGGCGCCGTGGGCGGAACCTCACCGACCAACGGGTGACCTGGACAACGTGTCAGAAACATCTCTAGCTATCTCTGAAGATGGTGTGATAAGATGTAGGCCATTACTTGGATCCTAAAACGTTGCACACCTAATTGTGTTTCTCAATGAAATTGAGCAGGCCTGTCAATATGAAGCGGTCACCTATGTCATTGTGTGGGACAATATCAGGTTCAACCATGCAGAGGTGGTTCAGAAATGGTTTTGGGCCCATCCTCGATTCGTGACCCTATACCTGCCCCCGTAGTCTCCTTTTCTCAACCCGATTGAGGATTTCTTTTCAGCATGGGGGTGGAAGGTGTACAATCGCCATCCACATGAGCATGCCACCCTCCTTCCGGCCATGGATGAGGCATGCGACGACATCAATCCAGACCAATGTCAAGCTTGTGCCAACTTGTATTTTGAATCAACGGTTGTGTGGTGAGAGATGTTTTAATGCAAATGAATGCACAATGACACGTTTTGAATGAAAGACTGGCTGCGTTACAAGTGTGACCAGTTTGGAGTTGTGAAAATGTATCACATACAGTACCTGTGAAAATAGTACCAAAGCGATAGAAAAAATAAACTTGAATGTGTTTTCCRGTGGTGCTGGTTGAGCACATTTTTACAAAGTTAGAGTGCCACAAGTTTGAACTGTGTGTGTGCATGTGTCTGTGTGTGCGTGCCTATGTGTGCGTGGGTGTGCATGCCTGTCTATCTGCCGTGCTTGTGTTCGTGTCTGTGGTTGATGTGTGACAAAAACATTTCCTCATTGGCTTTCCCAACTGTCTGTTATATTGGTCAATTTTCTCGGGGGATAGAAGCATGAGCACCACAGCACACAAGCAGTTAATTAACAAGACAAACACCATAACCTAGCCAGAGCCACGAATTTTCACAAAATTCTTGCTTTTAGCCTTTTTACATTTTAACTATTTATTTACATATTCCTACTCTTCAAGGTCTCTACTAACAGGATTGGTGCAATATTCATCCCCAAAAAGTTTTACGTTTCTGTAGTTAGGCAGAATATGCAGGATAAGTCTCTGGAAATGGTAAGATCACGACAATAATATCATGCGTTATTATGCCCCTTTTGAAATCTAAATAACACACGCATTGTCACGTTCCTGACCTGTTTTCTCTTGTTTTGTATGTGTTTATTGGTCAGGGCGTGAGCGGGGTGGGCATTTCTATGTGTTGTGTTTCTATGTTGGGTTAAAGGGTTGCCTGGTATGGCTCTCAATTAGAGGCAGGTGTTTGGCATTTCCTCTGATTGAGAGTCATATTAAGGTAGGTTGTTCTCAATGTTTGTTTGTGGGTGATTGTCTCCTGTGTCTTCCGTGTCTGTGTCTGCGTACCACACGGGACTGTAGCGTTTGTTCGGTTTTTGTGTAGTCTGTTTTCCCTGTCCGTGCGTTCTTCGTGTTTTATGTAAGTACTCTCGTTCAGGTCTGTCTTCTTCGTTTTGTAAAATATTCAAGTGTTCTTCGTGTGTTTAGTTTTGTCTTGTAAATAAAGTTTCATGATGTATTCAAAACCCGCTGCACGTTGGTCAAATCCATGCTACTCCTCTTCTGATGAGGAGAAGGAGGAAGCGCGTTACACGCATATTGCCCTAATTTGGTTCGAAACTCAATGGCATCGTTTGTAGCAAATTGACAGCAATGTCTTTCATCACCAACAGTTGTTTAACAATGTAACCCCATCAAATCATGTCAGATGAAAAACCTCAACATTATACTTTTTTTGCCGTGGATCAGGGGCGAAAATCTGATATCAACCTTGGAGGGGACAATTACATAAMATTTTCTCAAGAGCAATTCCTGAGGGGGACACCAAAAGTAGTGCTGTAACACATAGTATACGTTGTTAAATGTATATTGAGGAACCATAATTCCTACAACTGGATAATTGATAGGTACAGTAGTTAACTGAAGGGTTTTCCCAACTTGTTCAAATGTTTAAATCATTATAATTCTACTACTAATAATAGTTATAGCAGTGCTCCTTACCAGTCCAGTATGTATGCAGGTATTCGTACTTACAACCAGCAATATCAAGAAAGGTCAGTAGGTGACAATGGTACTGTACACTGTATGGGTGTAGTTTTCATAAATACAATGAACATGGTGTGATCACATCTAAAATAATCTCCATTGAGAACCATCACAAAGTTGGTCTCCGTATTGAATTTTATCACAGGGACGTCGAAGCACTACAGCTGCATGCTGATCTTGGAATAAAACTGACGATAGCAAACGATTCCATCTTTGACCGACGCCACATAAATGGAATAGGTACTAGCAGCTTATAGTTAATGTTTGCTTTAGTTTGCGCGCTAGCTCTGCAAATTCAGCTAGTGTGTGACCCTGCAACATAAAAATAAAAATATAACATTTGCTAGGGACCTG